>NW_009187185.1:0-2589 GCF_000690835.1 Fulmarus glacialis
CAGTGATCCGGCCACGGGTGGGAAGGCTGCGAGACATATTCCTGGCTGCAGGAGGAACTCAAGGGCAGGGTGATGAGAAAAGGAAACCTTGTCCCAGTCCTTGCTGGGATGGCTGCTCCTCGCCTCTCACCGGCTTTTGGGCAACGGAGCACTCATGTAGTCAAACCCATCCTTAAGTGTTGTCGCACCAGCACCAAAAGGAGACCTTGTCCACGCAGACACATCCCTTTGGGTTTTAATTACTGTTTATTCAGGCACGGCTTTTCCTCTTTCTGCTGATCTAAATGCCAATCCCTGCACAGAAACAAGGTCCCTCTGCGCGGGCAGAAGGGGCAGGTGGAGGATGCTCCCCGCCAGCCCCAGCATCAGCCTCGGACCACTTGGACCCAGCCCCTGCCACCGGCACTGGGGAGGCCGAGCTGCCCCAGGACGAGTGCATTGGTATTTCAATCTGACTCGGGAGCTTTACGCTAGCTGAACACTTCACCCGTCTCACGGGAGGCAAATCTCTGCTATAAACAGCAAATAATCTTTACTAGCGGCAATAAAGGTGGGCTGTGCACTCCGCCTGCGCAAACTCCTCATCCACAGGCAGCTCCACGCTGGCTCCGCTGCTGACAGCCCTCATCTCCTTCCTCTGGTTTTGGGGAGGGGGACTGTCCTTTGTTAAGACCTCCAGCTCCTTGAATCCTTACTGCAAGAGGCTTTTATTTAAAAAAAAAAACAAACCAACAACAACAACACAAAAAACCAAAACAAAGCTCTTTTTTTTTCCTCTTGGAAGTGAAATCAGCCTGGCCGACTGATTCACCACCTGTGCCAGTCCGGAAAGCGGTGGCACCCCAGGGCGAGCAGCCGGGAGAGCAGCCCTGAACAACGGCCTTCAGCCCCCCCGCCGCCCCGCAGAGACACTTGCCGTGTTTACTGCAAGGTCCTGGGGCCAAAACTCAAGTGGGAAGAACTCAGGCGGAAATTCCCTCTTGTATCAGCGTGTTTCAGCTGAAATCCCATCGTATCAGCAGGCTGTGGTGGGGGGTACTGGGGGGGGCGGTGGCAGTGAGGAAGAGCAGAGCTTGGTCCCCTCCTGCCCTACCTGATGGGCAAGAGATGCTCCTGCCCCTGCTGTCCACCACCCCCGCGGGTGCAGCCCCCAACACACCTACTGCCTCCCGCCTGAGCTTTGGCCTGCTTTGCTTTCCTCCCTCGCTCTGCCCTTGGCTGTTATCTCAGCCACATTTATTTATTAGTTGTGGTTTATTTTTCCTGCTGGGGCCAGGGTTTCCAACCTAAGCCTGGGAGGGGATGATCAGGTCCAGCCCTCAGTGAGGCTTTTGCTGGGGTTAAGGGAGTTCAAGGTCAACCAGGGAATGAAGTCAGCGATGACTGAAATGGTCAAATCACGCATCTCGTGATCTTCAAGCAAAGGAGGCGAGAAAATAAGTGGTAGGAAACCTCCTCCGAGCAGCTATGCTCAGGATATACTGTATGTTTTTGCAAGCCAAACCTCACTCAGACGGCTGTTTCCACCAGATTTCAGAGCATCCAAAACCAAAAGGAAAAATACCAAACCAAAATCAAGTGGTTCTGGCTTTGAGAGACCATATAGAGCCTGGCTGCAAGAGGAGATGAGGATGGCAGGGGGAACAGCAAATGCCTCCTCATTGGGCTGAAATACCCCCATGGGCACGGGGAACTTGCGTGGGCATAAGAAAGGAAGAATGGGAACCAGGCAGAGGCAAGAGCTTGATAGCATCTTCTTGGGGAGTGAGTATGTGGATGGCAGCCCTGGGGGGCAGCGCCTGGCTGGAGCCCCACCGGAGCACGCCTTGCTGCCCTGCCAGGAGGGATGGCCGAAAGGATGAGTCTCGCCTGTGGAAAAATGTTCCTGGAAAAATGCTTTACCAGAGTTGTCCCTCCTGGGACAGCCTGTCCCTAGGGCTCTGCCACCTCCTCTCTGTTTTGCCCCATGGCAATGCTGGGTTTTTCCCTCCCAAACAAGATCTTCTAAGCCAAGCTAAGCAATGTGGGATCGGCACACCCAGCAGAGGTGTGTCCATGCATCTGCAGCTATAAATGAGACCAAGGGAAGTGCCGATGCCAATATAAGCCCTTGCACGTGTTGTAACTCCGTTTCCACACTCAACAGCTGGTTTGAAGACACAGATCTGCTTCTTGATACATCTTCCCTGAGTGCTTGGAAAGCATCAGGTGGCCCCTGTCTTTTCCACTCTCCAAGGAAGCTGTGCCAGGCTCTGAATCCTCATTAAAGGCTTTTTTTTTTTTTTTTCTCTTTCCAGGCAACAGCAAAACTTTCAATCCTGCTGACGGTGGAGACCCCAGACTGTTAAATCCTCAGCAAGTTGGTAAACAAATACAGGAAGAGCTGTCAGGGCTGGGGCTTCAAAAGGAGAAAGGGGGAGGGAATTTTCCAGGACTTTGGCAGCATCAGATGAGTTTTCATTACTCATTATTTCTAGCATTAGACAAGTCCTTCCACGAATTTCCTAAAAATAATGCCCTAGCCATAGGAAGTTTCTCTATTAAGTCTTTGGGAAGGGAACAGGAGGGCAATTTGCAGCAGGAAATATT
>NW_009187185.1:2705-3636 GCF_000690835.1 Fulmarus glacialis
GAAATCGTCATTAAAGGTTTTTTTTTTTTTTTTTCTCTTTCCAGGCAACAGCAAAACTTTCAATCCTGCTGACGGTGGAGACCCCAGACTGTTAAATCCTCAGCAAGTTGGTAAACAAATACAGGAAGAGCTGTCAGGGCTGGGGCTTCAAAAGGAGAAAGGGGGAGGGAATTTTCCAGGACTTTGGCAGCATCAGATGAGTTTTCATTACTCCTTATTATTTCTAGCATTAGACAAGTCCTTCCACGAATTTCCTAAAAATAATGCCCTAGCCATAGGAAGTTTCTCTATTAAGTCTTCGGGAAGGGAACAGGAGGGCAATTTGCAGAAGGAAATATTTGCTCCCTCACCTCGGCAATGATCAAAATTACAGATTAACAGGAAAACCTGTGAGCTCGGGGAGCGACCCGGCACAACGCTTGCCCAGGGATGAGAGTGAGGAGAAAGAAAAAAAAAAAAAAAAGCCTTAAGAAAACAGATTACTCGTCTCGGTGCACAGTCCTGCCGGAGGTATATCAGAGCTGCTTTATCTCTGTGTAAGCAGGAGAAATAAACCTCAGACAGCAGTTTCAGTTTTCAGCAAAACAGGTAGAAAGCCTCCGTGTCCCGGCTCCGGCAAGACCTCCCGACCCACCAGACACCCACCCGTCCCCATCGCCCGCTGAGGTGAAGCTGGAGCTGAAGCTTGGGCAGGAGCTGGGATGTTTTTTCTCTTCCTAAGGGGCCCTTTTGCAGTTGTCCCTTGTCCCCAGAGCCACCCTGTCCAGCAGGTCCTGCCTGCCTGGGGCTCGGCGCTCCTCCCTGCCTCCCCCTTACCTCAGTTTCCCCGGGAGCTCAGGCAGCTGCCTGCACTTACCTTCCTGGCAGCAGGCAGGCTCCAGCGCCAGGAGCAGCCCCAGGAGGAGGAGGAGGAGGCAGCGGGCAGGCATGG
>NW_009187185.1:3685-11819 GCF_000690835.1 Fulmarus glacialis
AGCTTGGGCACACCGCCCTCCCACAGGAATGAGCGCTTGGTCAATTATCAAACGCATTAACGAGGGAGGCTGATGCTCATACCTGGTTATTCAAATCCTGCTGCGGGAAGCGGTGGAAGGAGGTGCTTCTTTCTTTTTCCCCAGGAGGCTGGCGGGGAATTTGGGGCACGGTGACTTGAACCTGACAGTTCCCTTAGGGCGTGGAAAGGGACTCAGCCACAAATTTGCATTTGTCCAAGAGGAAGAAGTGACACCCGGATGGGTAAATCTCTCCCCGAGCGTGGCTGCGGCACTTGGGGAACGGGGCTGAACAGGACCTTGGTGTCCCCAAGCCCCCCTCCCCACAGCAGGAGAGCCGGGGGGTCCAGCGATGCCCCAGCTCTGACATCCCTTCCCACCCCTCGGGACCCTGGGTCCTGGGGATGCTGCCCGCTTGCTTCCTTGCTCTTTTCTTTTCAGCAAGTGTCATTAACAACCCAGCAAAACACATCTGTGGCTTAAAAACCTCTGTTTAATAAACCAGACTTGATGCCGAGCACTGCCTCCCACCTCCCACGCCTTGTTTAATGGAGAGATTGTTAAACAAAGCAAACACGGCATTCATTTTATTGAGCCTTCAGGACTGTTTCCAGAATTTCTTCAACACCAGAAGAGGTAGAAATACCTGCAGGCCCTTCACATCAGCTGCACAGATGCTGCGGGATGGGGAAGGTTGCAGATCCCGAGTTAAGCAGCTTCCCAGCCCATGCCGGGTTTGGATGGCTGACAAGCCCACCCCACAGGAAGAATAAAAGCTATTTGGGTTCACGGCTGTGCAACTTCAGTTACTCCCGAAGGAAATTTTCAAATTGTGAGCCAGTGGTTTCATTGTAACTCTTCGTGGTGTGTCACAGCACCTCCACAAGCCCAGCCCCGGGCCGCTGAGCATCCCCCTCGGCAGCATCTGAGCCCCCGGCCTCTGGGGCTGGTGGTCACCCCCTCAGGGACCCTGCCTGGGTACCGGGTCCCCACGCAGGCACCCACAAGGGACCCACGCTCGGGAACGTGCAGCACCCTCAGGAATACATACCCACTGGTGCGGGATTGCTCTCCTTCATCCTTCCTCTTTCCCCTGGGTCTAGAATAATGTCATTTATCCTGAAAACAAGCCTGAGCTGGCTTGAGCTGTACAAGACTGAAGGCCAGTTCCCGTCTCTCTCCTAAATTGCTTTCCGTGGCCAAATCCCCACCTGCAATATGGGATAATCCCATTCCCAACCCAGCTGGTTTTTGCTTATGAGCTCCTTGGGGCAGGGACTCTCCTGCTGCACTGGGCAAGGAAGTGGCACGACAGGGACCTGCCCATAATAAGGTCCTATAAAAGCAATCTAATCCTGTTCCAGAGAAAAAGGAATGTCTTGCGAAGAAGTGAAAATGAGAGTGAACTTTGGGTTCCTCATTACTTGCTTCCATGTTATCTATCTGGGAAAGCACGCAGAGCTTGTGATCTTTGCTGCCTGCTTGTTGCTTGCCTCTTAGCAGAAGCCCAGCAAAAAACCTAGCTGTTTGGAGCAGAAGGCTTTATCAGCAGATCAGAAGCCCTAGAGAAGCCGGTCCTGCAGCTGCCCTTAGAAAATTCAAGGTCTGAGACGTCTCTCTGCTATTGCTATCCACCCCCTAGCCGCACCTGGGGCTGCAGCAGGTTGCTCACGGGGTTCCTCCTGGTCCTCCTCCACACGTACTCCAGGTTGTCTCCTCACCCCAGGGCTCTGCCCAGCCCAGCTCCAGGGCTGACTTTCCAAGGACAGGGATGTCTCAAGGATCCACCTGTATCATACAGTGTGTTGGGGGGACGGGACGTGACAGACCAGACCCCGAGATGAAGGCAGGGCTGCTGTGCCTTCCAGACACAGGTCTTGCTATCGGCTCCTTCCTGAGGAGCAAATAACACTTTACCATTGCACATTCCCACATTTATAAGAAATTTAAAGAAATTTAATTATTTCATTGTTCTGGGCTTGCTGATGAGGCCAGGGAATCACTTTTTGCTTATCTCAAAGCTCCCCTGTGCTCCAGCGCACCTCCTTTAGCCCACGGCAGCTATTAGGAAGGTATGTGCTATTGTGGCCAAAAGCGCCCATGGCACCTGCTTGGTTGCATATCGCTGGGTCTGGCCTGGGGGGATGAGAAATAGCAAGTCACTGTAATGGCAGCAACCTTGTTGCAGGGGCAAAGTCAGAAATTTTGGCAAATAATTTGCCATCTTTGGCCATGGCTTGGGACCTGAAGAGGTGAGAAGCTACACGATTCTGCCACAGCATGCTGGAAATCTTGCTGTCTCTCACATTGATGCCTTCAGCATCGCCCAGTCATGGTGAGGCAAAGCCCTACAGGTCCATTTTACAGGTGAGGGAAACTGAGGCACAGAAGGGCAAATCACCTTGGCAGCAGTTAGTTAAACCCAACGGGAGCCAAAGCCAGCTCAGTTCTCTCCCAGGGACACACGTGAGCAGTTGCCCATACAACAGGTCTTGCACAAAGCAGGTCTTGGAATTTCAGGATTTACACTGATATCCTCAAAAAATTGGCATTTTTTTCCTCTAAGAAATATGTCAGTTTTAGCCAAAATTAACATTTGCTCAAAGCAACATTCCTGACTGTAAAATGTGTTCCTGGGTGATACAGCTCAGAGCACAGATGCCAGTTCCTCTTTGAAAAACATTGTGGGGCTCTGTCTTTTAATGGAGGTTATTTTTCTTTTTCCTTCACTTCCTTACTTCCTTCCTCCCTCCTTCCTTCCATCCTTCACCCTCTCCATCTCCTCCCTCTCTCCCAGAAAGAGCCATGAAAATACAGAAAATAGATGAGAGCAAGCCTGAACAGCCCCTAAAGAAGAGATTGTATTTTTCCTAGAAAAAAACCAGTAATGATGAATTTGTTACGTTTCAATAGCTGCTCCAAAAAGAAAAGAAAAAAAAAAACCCCACAAACCCAATTTTTAATTGCTTGTTTCTTTTAACATTTTCCATCAAAACCAAATATTCCTCAGTTGCCCCAGAATTCTCTTATTTCCCATCGACACTGTCTTTCAAACCAGCCTGGGATGGATACTGCCAGGGGAGAGCCAGGAGCTACAGCTGCTATAAAAAGGGCATTTTCTTGACCCAATGAGCCAGTGTGGATAAACGGTAGCAGCAAAAGGCTTTTCATCCACCACAGCTCCGCGTCTTCACTTGCCCTCTTCAAAAATGCCTTTAAACAGTAATATATTTTGTACTTATGTGCTGATGAAAACCCCGATGTCAATGGTGTGGCTATGGGGCTTGGCCCCATGCCGTCCCTGTCTTCCCCCCGCCAGCCTGGGGTTCAGCTGGGCCATTTGCTCCCCTCCTGCACACACACACAGGGCCAAGAAAAAAACCACCTCTCGGCATTTTATTAGACATTTTATCAGACATTTGTGAGTCCCCCAGGGCTGATGCTAATTGCAAGCCTTGAATAAGAAGCAGGGAGGGTGGACCCCCATGGGGCATGGGGGTGGCTGTGATCCCTCCTGGACACTCATTCGGGGAGGATGGGGATTTTCCCCTTCTCCTCCCAGGCAGCCTGGATGCTCCAGCGGGGTCGGCCAGGACCACTCCTGGAAGGATACTCACTGGGAGCTGGTACCCGAGCAGACATCTGAGATGGGGCCCAGACATGGCACCAGCATCGGGCACCAAGTAGGGCCATGCTATGCCCTTCATTTTCCCTTGAGATCCGCTCAGTAGCATCACCGTGGCCCGTGCGTATTTCATGGGACCCTCTGGATGATGTTTTTACACCGGCTGCTTTTTGGCACAGCTCTCTGGACAACATTCACACTGGCCACCATCTGTGCTAGGTCCTGACAGGCACTGCTGTTGCTCTGTACATCTACGGGCAGCAATGGGCTCTCTCCTCTATCCGGCTGCCCGTTTGCACACAGTTGCCAGGATTTGTCCTCTCTCAGCTCCCTGCTCCTCTCTCCGTGGGGTCAACAGCTGCCAAGGGTCTGACAGCACATTCACATCAGCCTCAGGTCACGCAACCTTGAGAAATTAGGCTGAGGAAACACCTACTTGATCTGTCCCACCTTGCCCTGGGCTGAGAGGAATCAAACTAAAAACCTCCAGTCTGCCTTATTGTTGGGGGACAAGCCTCCATCCGTGATTCCCCCTCAGCTTTCCTGTCTATAGTATTGTATAGTATATGTCTATAGTATAGTATATAGTATTGCACCCCTAATCCTCTCTGAGCGCAGGGGAAAGTGCCGCTGCATTGCTGGAGTGGCAGACAGCCGGGATCCCGGTACGTGATGCTCAGAAAGGGAGAAGGAAGCTGACTTCGCTCTGGATATTCCCTCCTGCCCAGTGATATCGAATTGAATGAATAATTTACTATCCGATCATCTCTAATCTTCGTCCTATAAAATCAGCAGCAAGCTGGGAGGGTTTTTGAAGCCTCCAGCTGCATTCACTGATAAGACATGAGGCACGAAAGATTGGAAGCCCATAAAAATGATAATCTCAGGCTTCGGTGTAACTTGGTGGAAGGGTTTTCTCCTGTCCTTTCATTAAGGATGGATTTCATAATCTTGCTTAAATAACAACAAGCCTTCTCACGAGGAATTTCCCATCCGAAAACTGATTGCATCATCATTAGGAAATAGGAGGCCAAGCAGCCAGAAGAAAATAGCTGGAGCACAGGTTGGCACAAGGGCCAAGTCCCTGCAGAGCAACCGGCATCTGCCTTTATGGGGTGGAAGGAAAGGGGGTGATCGGAAGCAATTTCCGAATGCAGAGTGAAGCTTTAGGCATCGGGGCTCTGCCTGGGAGAGCTGGGCACCGGCACCGTGCTGAGCTGCTGGCCACAAGCCTGACCATGAGCCTGGCTGTGGAGAAAAGCCTCATTGTCCTCATCCTGGACCTCCTTGGTGCAAAGAGGAACATCACATCTCATTTCAGTTTGGTTTGGTACAGCATCCTCCTCTCCATCCCCAAATTTGGTGAGACTGGCTATTGCCTGGGAGAAGAAAGGAAAGGAAAAAACCCAACCCATTAACCATTTCCATGTGAATCTCAACCAAGATGGCCAAGAGGAGGAGAAAGAAAGAGTTGGCTGGCTTGGTGGGGGTAGATAGTTTCAGGAAATAATTATCCCAGATGCCAGAATAGGAGAAAATTAAAAGTGTAAACTATAATCAGATGTTAACTTGCTTTTCTTCCGCTAATTGAAATAATGTTTTCTCTGCTACCCACCACTCTACCCCTTTCAGATGCTAATCCCTATCAAACACGGACTTACAATTACAAATTCATAGGCATCTTTCCCAGGAGCAGAAATTGCTTTGCCCTGTAACCTCTAAGATGAGGTCTTAATAGGAATTCACGAGCAGCCGCTGGTAAAGCTTCATTAGCCGGAGAGAATAGACAAGGGCAAGTTGCAGTGCTCCCTAACCACTCTAGGGAAAAATTAATTTAAATTACTTTGTAAAGTAACAAGGCCAGATAATGTGTTCCTTTCTCGGATTATTGTTTTCCGACACCCTAATGCGCTCGTAGATTAGGTTGCTTTGCCTGTCTTGATGGTGGTCCACGCTAAGTTGTGGTTTATGGAGAGCAGAAGCCTTTGGAAGGAGAAACCCCAACCCCTTGGGCCAGAGCTGGATGGAGACGGGGTGAGGTTCTGGCTGTTTCTCACCAGGTTGGGTTGCTCGGAGGTGGTTGGGGAGGAAGGTAGCAGCCACCTCCAGCACAACTTCAACACAGCCTAGAAGAGAAGCCTGGCTATTGAAGGTGACACCAGTGTTTGCCTGGTTGAAAACTGGTCCAAGCCAGTGGAAAGAGTCCTGCTGATTTGGGGCAGCTCTAGATTTGTTTCCTGGAGGCCAGATCCTGAGTGATGCTGAGCCCCCTGCTCCTGAGGGCTGGACTAGCATGGGAAACCTCTTCAAGAAGCCACCATCCCTCAGTAAAGGTACCAGCGTGGGGTTGATTCCCAACCAGATAAAACCTAAAATGCACTAAAATATGCTAAAACCCAAACCTGCACCCTCGGGATGGGGGGGTGGCTGTGATTTCACAGCCCTTGCCAAGCCTCCCCAAAAGGAGCTATAATTCTCTTCCCCTGGCACCAGGCTGGATGCTCTTCATGCTGGGCTTGCAATTCGGTGTAGTTTTATGGAGCTTTGCAGTGAGCCAAGCGAGGGGCCGCGGGAAGATGCAGCGATAAGCGCTTGGCAGAGGGGCTGTGATTCTCCCCAGCACCCTGGGCTCGCAGCTGGATTTTGGTGGGCGCTGCCAGACCTCAGCGTTATTAACCTGAGACTTGTCACATAGAATGGGCCAGTCTGGCTCAATCCTCAGGGGACATGAGCATCATTCAATGAAGAGACAAAGAGTTCAAAGGGCCTTTCGGCAACAAACAGCACTGATCATCTCAGCTGATTAAATAGGTTCCCAACTGATCCAGGAGTCCTAGGAGACCAAACTGAAGCTGGGAAGATTTATGGGGAGCTACCTGAATTGGAGGGGGAATATATTGATTTTATTCCTGGCTTCTAAAGGGGATCGTTGGGTTTTTTCAGAGCAAAGATAGGGCTGGTGAGAGATGCATTGAGACAGAGGGGTAGATAGGTAGGTAGAGGGATGGATGGACAGACTCCCAACCCATCTAATAATTTTCTTGTCCCCACTTACTTGGGGGAAGATAAAAACCCCATGGCACCCAGACCTATCTTTTGTCATACTCCCATCCAAAACTGCAACACTTTGAAATGGGATTATAACCCCCAGGGATGAGGTTTTATGTCACCCCAGCTCCTGCAGTCAGTTGAATTTCTTTCATCCCCATCAGCAACCCATTGCCCTCCAAGCCCTGACAAATTCTGGGCCACCTTTGCTGGTGACGAGCTCTGTGTTTCGACAGCTCCGAGCGCGATGAAGTGCACCCTTGAGTCCTGCTTGGCCTTCATGTCTCGCAACAGGCAGGACCCGGCCTCGTGTGTTCATCAGCCTCCTAGAAAGCAGAGGAGCATCAGGGAAGGCTGTGTTCCATGAGGAGGACACCCCTGCATTCCCTCGGGGTGGGTAGAGAAGAGCCTGATTTCAGTAGGACCTCCCTGCTCAGCATCTGAGGAAGGTACTTCCCTCTAGACCCCGCAGCCTTCCTGGGGCATAGGAAGGGTCCCGGGCAGAGCTGAGGAGCACCCCTAATGCAGGAGATCAACCTGAGCATCCTTGAACAGTGGGGTCCAACATGCCACAGCTCTGCCAGCCCTATTTATTTCCACATTCATCAGCAAAAGCAGTACGTTTTCAGGTGGCATCTCTCCTCTTCCTTCTCAGCACCGGAGCTTTTGCCTGGCATCCGAAGGGAAAAAAAATAACAGGGCCATCGTCAGCGAGCGAAACGCATCTAATAACCTCCACTTCTTTTCAACGAGCTCCAGTTGTTGCTTTACAAGTGTACTCCAACCCGGGCAAGTGCCAAACAAAAGCTCCCCTCTCCTCCTCCGTGCCTGTTAAACAGCCTTATTATTTCAGCAGTCTGCATCTGCTGGGTGGCAGCCACGATTACCATAACACAGGGGCAGGATTTGGCCTGGATGCTTCGCCCTCGATTCTGCAACAGGCAAGAGCGTTTGGCTGGTTGAAAAATAAAACAAAAAATAAAGGCGGGGGGGGGGGGGGTCATGAAGTCACTTTTCTGGCTGCCACCCAAGCAAACAGATGCAGGTAGTGGAGGAGATGGGAAAAATCACGTCATCTTCTGCTCTGAGCTGCCGTTCAGCAGCTTCTGTTGCTGGGGAAGGGTATGGGAGGGAAATGGAAAGGCCAAAAGGATTTCATGTGAGTCCAAGGGGTGAAAGAGGCATTTCTCAGGGTACGCTGAAGTTGGGGAAGCTTTTCGGGAACCTTAACCCATTTCTGAAGCTTTGGAGGCTGCCGGCCCCAGGGGGATTCTCCTGCAGCTGAGCTGAGTGCTGTGAGATGGGGACAGCGAGCCAGGGCTCCCACGGGAGGGACGGGATGGATAGGAAAGGACTGAACAACACCGAGTTGTGCCATTGTGCCGCGGCAGCTGAGAACAGGCTGCCCTCGAAACCCGCCCTGCAAAGGCATTGAGGGGACAA
>NW_009187185.1:12000-12307 GCF_000690835.1 Fulmarus glacialis
TTTCCAGGACTGGGCAGACTATTAATTAAAACTCAGTAAATGGCAGGGCATTGGCCCAGCCACCGCCACTCCCACTGGGAAGCGCGAGCCTTCGCAGGGTCGCCTCGCCCCTGCCGAAATCCCGGGGGACTCGGCAGCCTGCACAGAGCTAACGGGGTGCCAGCGACCACGGGCACAGAGCCCATCACCCCCACATCCCTGGGAGCGGGGACCCATGGGGCAGCACCGAGACCTCCAGGGCCCAGCTGAGCTGGGGGAAACACCAGCTGTCCCAAACTTTATGCCTTCCTACCCTAAAATACCAAAC
>NW_009187186.1:0-4723 GCF_000690835.1 Fulmarus glacialis
TTGATAAATATGTTGAACAGAACTGGCCCCAGAATTGAAGCCTGAGGAACACTGTTGTTGACCGGTCGCCAACCAGATGTAGCCCCATTCACTACAACCTTTTGAGCTCTGCTTTTCAGCCAGTTCTTCACCCAGCACACCGTGAACCTGCTCCTCCTACTGACAACTTGTCCAAAAGGATGCTGTGAGAGACAGTATCAAAAGCCTTACTAAAACCCAGAAGAACTACATCCACCACCTTCCTTTCATCCACTAGGCGGGTGACCTTATCATAGAAGCATATCAAATTAGTTAAACAGGACTTTCCCTTTGTGAACCCATGTTGACTGTGCCTGATGATTGCATTATTCTTTAATGCCTTTCGAATAGTACCCAGTATAATCTTCTCCATATTTTTTCCAGGAACTGAGGTTAAACTAACAGGTCTGTAGTTCCCTAGGTCTTCCCTCACACCCTTTTTTGTAGATTGGAATAACATTGGATAGCTTCCAGTTAGCAGGGACCTCCCCAGACTCCCAAGACCTTTAGTAGATGATAGAGAGGGGTCCTGTCATAACATCCACCAGCTCCTTCGGTACTCTAGGGTGAATCCCATCAGGCCCCATGGACGTGTGAACATTCAGCTGATACAGCTGGTCCCTGACAGTTTCAGTGTCCACAAATGGAAAGACAGTGTTCCACACTCGTGGTCCTCTGACTCAGGGGACCGGGCAGCTCAAGGTTTATCAGTATTATTAAAGACTAAGGTAAAAAATGCATTGAATGCCTCCACTTTTTCTTCATCCCTATTAGTCAGATGACCATCTTCAACAAGGTTGGTCAAATGTTTTCTTTACACCTCCTCTTGCTATTAACATACTTATAAAAGCCGTTCTTGTTATCTGAAACAGCACTGGCCAGTTTCAACTCTAACTGAGCTTTGGCCTTTCATGTCTTCTCCCTGCACAAATAAACCACAGCTTTGTACTCTTCCTGCGAAGTCTGACCTTGCTTCCAGAGATCACACAGTTTCTTTTTCCTCTTGAGCTCCACGAGGAGTTGTCTGTTCAGGCAAGCTGGTCTTCTGCCCCGCTTTCTTGACTTATGACACAGTGGAATTGCCTGCTCCTGTGCTTCTAAAAGGTGGTTCTTAAAGACTGACGAGCACTTGTGGACTCCTAAGCCCTCAAAAGCAGATTCACAGGGTACTCTGTTAAGTAGCTCCCTGAATAGCTTAAAGTTTGCTCTCCTGAAGTCCAGGGTAACAACTCTGTTGTTCTTTTTTCTTACTACACTGAAAATTTTGAACTAAACTATTTCATGATCTCTGTGGCCAAGACAGCCACCTACCATCACATCTCCCACAAGTCCTCCTCTATTCACAAATAGCAAGTCTAGAAGGGCATCTTTCCTAGTTGCTGCTCTTTATGTCATCTTTTCCAACTAAATCTTGAGTTAGCAGATAATTTTCAGTCAGTCAAAAAAAGTAATCAGAAAAGTAAAAAAAAACCTGTAATGAATTTTGTTTTGCAACCCTGATGAAATGAATAATACTGCAGAACATCAGGGTTGAAAATGAGCAGCAATTTGAAATGTGTCTAATGGCCGTTTTGGACTGAGCGCAGATCAGGAAAGAGAAACTATGAGTGTGAAACTATGTTTATCTCACTGAGACTGTGTTTAGAAACAGAGATCATATACTCTATGGATGAAAACCATATCAGCACCCTGAAAAAACTATATATATAGGTATCTTTGTATCAGAGGAAAACTGAAATAAATGTTTGAAATATGTTTGTGGTTGTGTATATATGTATGTATATACACAACAACAAACAAATGAAATTAATAGCTAAAGACAAGACAAAGACTAAACATGAAAACTTTCTGGTCTACAAACACCATGGGTTGGCATGATTTGCTTGTGTTTGTACAAGATAAATTACTATAAAAGCTGCAAAAAAATTACAGACAGACACCAGACAATGAAGAAAACCTTGACAATTGTTAGATTGGGGACTTATGGAACATACTATTGACTGTGAAAATTCAGATTTAATTCAACCAAAGAAAGATCACAGGTAATCATTATAACTTGGCAATAGAATTTAATTTAACAGATCATTCTAACTGGAGAATTTAATGTAATAGATTCTTCCAACTCATTTCTATACCTTCTTTGTGTCTTGTATTTATGATATAAGTTACCATATAGGAGACATAGAACTGCTGCAAAATTAGAAACAGAAGACAAAAATAATTCAGTGCTGTACCTGACAAACCACTAGAGTTGCTTGCGTCATTTTAGTTCAGCTGTTCTGTAATATTCCAGACATTTGCATCTTAATGCTTAACTGGATGATCACAAAGCCAAAGCTGAGCAATTCATTAACTTGTGTTTCTTTTCATTTAACTTCATTGAAACTTCACTTATTCTTGCAAAAACATACACTGAAACCCTGCCAGAAATAGGATAGGAAAATGCCAAAGTAATCAGCCACTAGAAAGACATTTGAACACAGTGAGAAAAAGTCTTTGAGCCTGAACAGAAGACAAGCACATCAATAAGTGTGCAGATAACATGAGATATAGAACTTGGTGAACACTATACTATTTCCCTGCAGTAAGCAAAAGATCTTTTTAAGATGCACAGTGAGTGAGAGGGAAAAAAAAAAAGGATCATCAAGAAAGAAATACTACACATTTCGAGAAATGTTGACCATTATTTGTGGTCTTTATTGTGTTACCAGGTATTGTGAAGACATCTTTGCCGAAATACTCACAAGCAAACAAAATGCTGTGGGAGGAACACGTTCCCTGTCAGAATTGCAAAAGATTTCACTAAAATTCAAAGTGGGAACAAAGGAGGTTTAAATCTCACAGTGGTCCTCAAGCATATGAAGCAATGATCTGTGAAATTCAACCATCTACCCCAACACACTAAAGCCTCACTCCTCCTACCTGGGAAGTCAGTGGCAAATGCAAACAGAGTCCAGTGAAAGCAAGGCTCAGAGTCCTTATAAATACAAAGAAGAAAATACTAAATTTGGTGAGCAGCTCCTTGATGGAAACTTCACGTATACAATTCTCATGTATTCACCCAATCTTTGGCTTGATATCACAGCTGCGAATTGTTTTGTAACAAACTGATGATAATTTCAATTGACTAAAATATGTCATTTTTTAAATGAGAAAAAGTCTTCAACAATCCCATAAAAGTAATAAAAATTCCTCTCTAATTTGTTTTGCTGAAAGGCTAGTACATTAACCTTGTTAAAAGGAAATGTACTAACAGGAATCCTAAAAAAAAAAAAAAAAAAAAAAAACACATTAAACTGCCACAACAATTATCCTATTTTATCAATGTTCTTTGTACACAATGATGTAGTTCCACATAATGCAATTTTTAAGAGAGAATACATTTCCAAAAGGCTGTATTCTGTAATGCGGTGTAAATTTTCCATAAAATTCCCTGACGTGGTCTTATGTACACATCTGGTAAAACCTGCTTAATAAAATTAAAAATCTTTGCTATCTGGGAAAAATGGATTCTTAACAATTGATTTCAAAATAGCTGAGGGATAATTAGGTGATAACCACAGCTGAGATATATGAAGAACTAATCATGTCAAACCAATCTCTTGCTTCTTGACACTGTAACCAATATACAATATACTGGATGAGAAGGAAGAAGTAGAAGTGATAAAAACTGCCTTTTTTTCCATTAATAATATTTTTAAACAACTATTGGGAAATGTATTTGTATGAAATTACCATCCTGTAAGTGTACAACTAAAAGAAAAAAATAATAATAGGCTCAGAGTGGATATGATTGGTTCATTGGTAAAGTAGGATTTCAAGTGGAGGTCCCAAAAGAGGCCTGTCCTTTCCTTTATTCTAGTTAACATTTCATTAATGACTTTGGTGATAGAATAAGGAGACACTATCTTTAAGGACTGTGTCAAGCACTTATTAATTTCTTTTATTTTTTCGTTTTCATTTTAAAATTTATATTTGATATCCAGAAAAAGCTTTCTCATCAGAAGATTAGTGAACCAGTGAAAGAGGTTACCAAGGTGCTTTATCAAATCTCTTAGACTACAAGCTTTAAAATGCAGCTTGGACAAATAGTGTAAGTGTATTATGGCACCTCAGCCCAGGGAGATGGACAAGATGACATCTGACAAGATGGTGTTTGTCACCACTTCACTCCTGTGGTCCTGAGAGTTCTTCACGTCAAAAGTACACAGAACGTGGTGTCTTTCTAAAGTACAACCAAATGTGTTTTGGATATTAGGTAGCGCTAAAGACTAGATACAAGAAAGTGGGGAAAATTAAAAGGATAATTTTAAAGGCCAGTGATTGGCAAAACTATGTGAAATCTATATTTTAAAATCTACTGTCAAGCACAATTCACCTGGTTTGCAGGCTGTCAATTTTTAAAATGGTTCTTCGTGTTGAGATTTGAGTGAAATTTATGATAAAAAGAATCGCCTACATTCACTTTTCTGTGTTACTTTACTGTCCAGAACTATTACATAAGAGAGACTGGTTTCTTAAGTCAGTTGTCTAAAGCAATGGAAATGAAACAGCTCTCATAATGATTGGCATTCTTCTGCAATCCTAAGGAAGACACAATTTATGATGTGATAATGGACCAGTCACTGTCATCTCGAAAGGCAGATACTTGTTTTCTTGCACTTGGAATGAACTATAAATAATAGAATCATAGAATCATTAAGGT
>NW_009187187.1:0-41570 GCF_000690835.1 Fulmarus glacialis
TCGGAGTGATGGTGTTTGTCTTCCCAAGTTCACCATTCCACGTGATGGAGCCCTGCTTTCCTGGAGATGACTGAACACCTGTCTGTAGTGAATGAATTCCTTGTTTTGCTTTGCTTGCGTGCGCGGCTTTTGCTTTACCTATTAAACTGTCTTTATCTCAACCCACGAGTTTTCTAATTTTTACTGTTTCAATTCTCTCCCCCATCCCACCGGGATGGAGTGAGCAAGCAGCTGTGTGGGGCTTAGTTGCTGGCTGGGGTTAAACCACAACAGCTTCCCCTATCATGCAGTCCTGTAGGCACTTCCTTATTTAAGTGCATACGCTTAATATTGGCCACTTTCAGCCCAGCATTGTTGATTATAAGGTCTGTCCTATCCACGTGACAAGCACCCGTTGCTTGTCATCCCAATCCACCCTCACATGATTGTGGGTCATCATCTCCTCCCCTGTCATTCCTAGTTTAAAGCTGTCCTCATAAGGTTGGCTGGTTTACTGGTGAAGTTGCTTCTTCCCCACATAATCAGGTGGATCCCATCTCTTCCTAGCAGTCTGTGATCATCAAAGAGGCTTCGCTGGACACAGCTCCCCGCCTCCTGTCTGCCACCAGGGCACTGACCCTATTCTTTAGGGGAGCAGGAGCCATTCTACTGAAAATTTCCTGCCAGAAATTATGAGCGTCCAGCCTTTGCCATCCTGGCTGTCTCCATTTCCCAACCCAATAAGCACGGACCCTTCCTGCCCCTCTTTCAGTGTGGCTGGGGGCTCAGGCTCTTGTATCCTGCAAGGTCGCAGAGAAGATCTGTTCAATCTCTTTCTCATCATCCCTGATGCTGTGCAGCCTGCTGACCTTCTCCCACAGCTCCTTTACTTGGTGACACAGATTCTCCCCTGTGCTTACATCCTGCAGGTGAGAAGCCCATCATCCTTGACCCCAGGATCAGCAAGAGGCCCCAGGTGTCCCTGTGGCCCCAGGTCTGCAGAGCTGCATTCATCCTTGGGAGCTCCAACTGGGTTGAGGTCTCCATTGAACTGGAATAGTTGCTCCAGTGGGTACTGGGGACTCTGCTCTGTGGTGTGTCTTCTGCTGCTGAGCATGTGTACACTGTCCTCAGCAGAGTTTCTTGCTCCCATCTGCACAAAATGCTGTCCCTTTGAGATCCACTCTAGATCCAGTACTTATGTTGGGACGTCCCTAGTACCTGTTGAAATGGTGCATGATCATCCCTGATTAGGAGTCAGCTGGAACAAGAACTCAACACCTTTTGTTCATGTTTCTGGAGAAGCTGCAAGCTGCCTTGGATGCAAGGATGGGTCTGAAATTACTGAGCTGTCCTGAATAGGAAGAAAAGTGACATATTTTTAATTCAAAATTGACTAAAATGCAATAGCTTGGTGTAAGAGTACTCATGTACGCACCTACAACAGACTAATACAAAAATGAAAGAGAGGAAAAGACAGGGCTGATCACTAGGAATTGTAACTGCTTTAGGAGGGTTGATAGCATTGCTTTAGCATTGCTGATCAAAAGTAGTTGGGCCGTGATACTAAACCACTAATATTTACAATGTTTGTAACTTTGGTTTTAATTTTGAAAACTTCCTGTCCTTTTATTTTCTATTGCTAATTGTCTTTCACGATAGTAACCTTCAAGAAATCGTTTATAAAAATTAGGCTGATTTTGAATGTTGTTAAATAATGCTAATTTGGTGTGCTCTTTTACACTCATGCTCTGCCAGCATTTTAATGTTTGTGGAGCAAATGAAGAATTTCTAAACAGTGCCAGAGGGGCATTGTGTTAATTCTTTGAGAGAAAAAATCCTTAAAATTTTAGTATGCCTTGAGCACTGCTGGTTTATGATAAGGTCTTTGTAGAAGTGCAATAAAGATGATGGCTTAGTTAAAATACTATCCATATACTTGGTTAGGAAATGAAAACCCCAGTCTTTCACGCACTGTATTTAAATGAGTGAATCTTCCTATTCTTCCTTTAAAGAATTTCAATGTATACATGGGTAATCTGTTATAATGGTTTTATTTTTGGTATAATTATGTTTGAATATAGACATATTGCTGGGATTAAGAGTCAACCCTCTCTGAGAGAGTTCTGTTCTGAGGGGAGGGTGAATATACATTGGGATGAGCAAATACTATTGCAGATACCTTTTTAAATTCAAGTGTAAATACAAATGCCTATGCTCATACAAAACATGTAAACATATGTTCTACTAAGTATCTTCATGCTTTGTGAAGGGAGTCAATAATATGCAAAGCTGAATAGATAATTAAATAAATAATTAGGATAAGTAATTTAAGATTCTTGTTGCAGATTTTGTGTTCCATCGCATGTTCTTTGCCTATAGGTTTAAGCAAAGAGTGCTAGTGGCATGAGGCACTAATATAGAGAAGGGACTACATAGTTTACTTTCCAGTGGCTGCTTTTGACTGCAGTAGACCATTTGAAGTGTATGCAGGTAGTAAGTGCAGAGGGAGCACAAGGATTTATTTGACTGTCCAGGAAAGAGGAGTTCAATTATCTTTTTGTGGATCTCTCATCACATTTGTAAAATATGGGTGTAAAGTAATTTGATCAAAGCTGAGCAACAGCACATCAGCAGCACTGTGACAGGAGCTTTAGATATAACAGTATGTTATGTATCATCATTTTTTCTTCCCACTAAAACTTAATGGGATGTTATAGCCTTGTATCCCTGCTGATAAGGCCTTGTACGCATTCTGTATGACAATGTGTATTTTGAGTGTCTTGTCCTTCCGGGTTATATAAATAAATATTTTGAAGGCAGACATGAGTGTCCTCATTTTAAAAGTTTCCTTTTCCAACAAGAACATTTTTTCAGGAAGTAGGGTCCAGGTTTTCAGACAGAGGTGATATGGTGAATTGTGATGTTTTTCTTACCTCTGGTAATTTCAATATAGTAAATTGTAGCTATGTTGATTTGTACTGCCATGTCATTTGAATGTTTTAAAAAATCCCACTCCTGATATGTCTAAAATATTGCTGAAGATTGTTATAGATTCTGTCATGCCTCCCTATAATGTTTTTTAAAGTCACTTAAGTAGTCAGTTACAATATGTGTTGTCTGTATCCTGATGTTTTCCACAGATTATGTTGGCTCACAGTCATCCATTTATAAGTGTATTGAGTCTTCAGCCAGATATTGAACCTGGATGTTATGTTCCTAACAGTTCCACTGGCTCCTACAAATGTTGTTATTATTTTCCTGACTTCTCTGGCGCCGTACCTTTGACCTTCTATTTATTTGGTATATTATAATGATTCTGCTACTGTGAGGTAGCAGCTACTGCTACTCTCCAGATATTGTCAGGTAGAGTGTTTTTCCACATGACAGCGTGGACAATATTTTCCTGCGGCAAGATAACAGTTTTATTTTTTCTCCTCTTATTCAAGGGCTTTTTGTGAGCCAGAATGACGAAATTAACATCTGAAGAGCTGGCATTTTTTTCCAATGTCCCATTAATCTTTGTGAGATAAATGCTAAAGACAGAGTATTTTAAAACAGTGACAGTTATGATATTAATATAAAATGTAGTAAAAATGTAATTTTTTTTTAAACATATATGCAAGCGCCACACTGAAGAAGGCAAGTACCATTAGGTTCATTTTACATACAGAGAAACAGATTGGAGAAGTAGTGGGACTTGCCCAAGTTTTTGCATGGGGTTGTAAGGAGCCAAATTCACTTTCCTAATTTCCTGTGAAAAAAATAACTTGATGCTTAGTTAGCTCTGTCACAGAATCACAGAATTGCTGAGGTGGGAAAGGACCTCTGGAGTTCAGATGGCCCATCCCTGTACTCAAACAGGGTCAGCTACAGGAGGTTGCTCAGGAAGTTTAAACTCACTAGTCATTCTTTGCAGCTAATGTGATTTTCCTACTTGGAATTCAGTACTTCAAAAGATTCTACTCCACTGTTAGCAATAATTTGTGCTATGCCACCCCTTCCTATTGTAGTTAGATACAGCTAGTTTTAATATTTCTTCTGTGTTTGTCATCTAGGAAAAATCAATGAGCACAGAGTAGCAATCAATTAAAAGTAAATAGGTATCTCCGACAGTTTAAAAGAGTCCCAAAGAGCATGACAGGAGAATGTTACAAGACAATAAATAATTTATAGCTGGAGAAAATTAATCAAGAACCCCCAATTCCCTCTGTCCCCACACGCAGGTGCTCAATTACAGTACCTCTAAGAAGAGGCAGGAGACCAATAACCAAACATCTGTGACATAAATGAATTTAGCTATTAGGGAAGAAAGTCTTGAAACATATAAACACACTGAAGTAACCAAACCAAATTACAATACAATGTACATTTGCTTTGTATAATGCCTTTCATTATACTATTTCCCAGAACTCTTCACGTAATTAAATAATATAAATGCTATAGAGCATAAGTGAAATACAGCAGCAGTAGAGAGATTTTCTAATGGAGGCAGAGTATGCAATCATAAGTTAATTCAAAGAAGTGAAAAAAATTAGAAAAAGAGGTATAGAGAAGTTCAGACAAAGATGAAAAGTTGGTAAGTTATGCCGTGGCATTGGACCATTAAAATGAGTGGAAGTTATTGCATTGTCCTCAACGGAAGCAGTATAACTCTAAAGAGTAACAAGGAGTTTGCTGAAGGCAGTGGAAGCATTGATGGAGAAGAGTAAAGACAAAGACAATGACAGTGATTGTTCAGAAGAGGGAACAGGAAGAGGAGTAAATAGATATGTGAGATCGCCAAAGAATTTTGGAAATAGTTGCCTGTCTCATTACTGGTTTTCTTCATTTTGATGCCTGTATAATGCAGATGAAATAAGTGAATTGAATTAACAGACCTATCCCAGTCTAAAGCACAGAAGGGACTTAACAATGCAGTTCAAAATAGATCTTAAAATGACTGTTATCTATATACATGTAGGAATAGTCCTTTCTATTCCATTTGTACCTCTGCTGTTTTATAAAGCAGTAGTGCATGAATCCACCCGGAACATTGCTTGTGAGTTTTGAGGCACCTAGGACTAATTCAGTGGGTTGCTCCTCTGCTTGCTTCTATGTTAAAACACAGTTTGGCTGATGCTACTGTTATTGAAGACAACTTCTGTTTGCCTCCTGACAAATGAGGTAGTGTCCTGGTTTCAGCTGGGACAGAGTTAAGTTTCTTCCTAGTGCTGTGTTTTGGATTTAGTATGAGAATAATGTTGATAACACACTGATGTTTTCAGTTGTTGTTAAGTAGTGCTTACACTAGTCAAGGACTTTTCCACTTCTCATGCTTTGCCAGGTGCACAAGAAGCTGGGAGGGAGCCAAGACAGCTAAACCAACTGGCCATCGGGGTATTCCATACCATATGACGTCATGCTCAGTGTATAAATAGAGGGTGTGGCCCAGGAAGTAGCGATCATTTTTTGGGTATTGGTCATTGGGTGGTGAGCAATTGCATTGTGCATCACTCATTTTGTATATTCTATCATTATTACTATTGTTGTTGTTGTTATTATTGGGTTTTTTCCCCCTTCCTTTTCTGTTCTATTAGACTGTCTTTATCTCAATCCACGAATTTTACTTTTTTTTTCCCTGATTCTCTCCCCCATCTCACTTTGGGGTGGGGAGTGAGCAAGTGGTTGTGTGGTGTTTGGATGCCTACCAGGTTGAATCACAACAGATAGGTAATAGCTTATGTAACATAGTTGTATTTACTCACCTATTTTGATTTTTTTTTGTAAAATTGACTAAGAAATAAGGTAGTCATACCTATAGTTTTTTATGTATCTTGACTTTATATAGACATACATATATATGTAATTAAATCCAAAGCTTATTTCCTAATTTCTTTAGATGATGCCATTTATGATTCTAGTTCAACATTATTTTGGGCAGTTTTTTTGAAAACATTCCATAGGACTCAGTGATCTGTCATTTTTGCTTTGCATTGATATTTCTCTGTCCAAAATACTTTTTCCTACTCTTCCATTTTTTTGCGTAGTAACCACTGGAGGTGGATGATTCACTTCTCTGGTGAAATATAATTCTTTTTCATTTCTTTCTAAGTATCCCAGAGTGAATCATGCCTCTCTCTTCTCATTATAGCTTATAAAACTATTATTTTCCTTTTAGGCAAAACAGGGCCTTAGTTGTTATCATCAAAACCTTACTATTGTACTGATGTAGTCATAAGATTTATTTCTACACTATTCAGTTCAAGAATCTCACTAATAGATTCATTTGAATGAAAAAGGATTATGACCTGTAGCTGATGAAGGTACAAAACCCAATTCCCTATTGTTTGACACAAATGATAGTCAATTAAAAACATACAGAGAAGGGATAAACTACTATCAAAACAGATTATTTTTGAGGGATGTAAGTGACCACCTGGGATGAGATTCAGAGGGCACAGGTCTCCTACATTAACAGATTTCGTGTCCACAGGCAGATTCTAGATGACTATTAACAGTGTTTTATTAAATGCACTTTCACCAGTTTTGTGATTACTTTGTACAGGTATTTCTAAATATCTTTTATTTATAATAGGAACTTCAGAACGTAACTAATCAGTCTCCACATCTTCTTTACTTTTTCAGCATAATTTATTTTTACCTGTTTTAGTAATGTTAGTGATGTCGCTTTTTCTGAATAATACATACCTCTTATCCTTCAGAATGTGGATCTACTTATACTGCATTTGTTTCATTTAAATTATGTTTTAAAATTTCTTCATCCTTCCTGTTGTTCTGTGTAAATTGGCTTAATGTTGAAGAGTGCAATTTCACAATTAACCCATTTTTATCCAGTTAACAGTAGATAACTTTTGCTGATTTCATCTAAGTAAAATAAAAAGCATCTTCCAATTTTATTTGGCATTTTCAAGCAAGGTTTTGATGCCACTCATGTATGAAATTAAGAACCTATCATTGCTTATATGTAGTTAGAGATTCTAAAAGGCTGTTTAACTACAGAATTTTTTTGCACATGAGAACCTTTCAAAATTAATCTTCAAAGTTCAGTTTCAAGGGGTGGTAGGGACCTAAAACAAGACTCAGGAAGTCTCAAAAAATATGTGTATTGTGTCTTAAGTGTGGGTCCAGGCCCTCCCCCAAACTTGCATGGTGCCATTTTTGAGTGATTCTGGAACGCAGTAGAAGCGTTCTTGCCATTTCATTCCCCTTCTTGCAGCACTGATGGCACAGCCCTGCATTTGTCAATTTCCATATATATTCCAAAAGGTCCTTGGGGTGATGCCATATGGCAAATATGAAATAGATAAGTTGGTTTGGGCTATTCTGTAGAACTGAATACTACACGCTGCAAGTTACTTTGAATATGTATGGAACTGATCAATAGGCATTTTAAGTTATATAGAGTGTAATGGATTTAAACTGTATGGAGTGCTTACCAAGGAACATGCATTTTCCTTCCTGCGGACCTGCTCTCCACTAAGCAGTGCAAATGTACACTACAGACAGTATTACTGTGTAAAGAAATATTTGTTTGGTATCTGCCTATATATAAAAATGTTTGAAATTCAATATTCGTGTCAAGCCTGAAATGTCCTTATTGTTCTCATTTCTTCTTTTTGTGCATACCTAGAACTTCTCAGGGTAACAGCACCCGCCTACGCCTTATTGGGATCTAGAAAGTAGGAGCTCAACCAAGTTGAATTAAGTCTATAATAAAATGCTGTTGAATATACTTTCTTTTTAAAATCTGACTGGAATAAATTTTTTCCTTCCCTCGTCACTTTTCTCTCCCATGGTAGGTAGGGCAATCACTAGAGAAATAGAAGATATTAGTCCTTCTGATTTTTTAGCACAAAGGAGATAAAACCCAGCATTGCCACCTGCCAGGAGTGCCACCTGAAAACTCAGTTTACAGTGTGTGCAGCAAAGGGTGAGTCAAGTGGAGTTATGTGGAGATATGGATCCATATTCCTGTTGATGCTGTGCCACTGTACCATTGTAACACTGCAGAAACGCAGGAAATGTGCAGGATCAAGAAGAGTGTTCTAAGGAAGAATAGCTCCATAGTCCAGTTGTTGAAGCAGTCCCCTACCAGGGGATCGTCATAGGTTCTTGTCTGCCAGCTTTTGTTTATGTATTTTACATGGAATAGTCTTTTGGCAAACCCAACAAACAATTCTCAATGAAGAGAAGAAAATTCCTTAGGGTTCAGGACGGCTTAACCCCATGTTTTCCTCATGGCAAATACTGTTTCTTCTTCCAAAATGTGAATGTATCTTAAGCCCTATCCAGGATATCTCATTCTTTGAAAGAACAATAATTGCAGTCTAGGCCCAGGAGAGAATTTCAGACCTGAATCCAAAGTGAAGAAGGGTGCCTAGGTTTTGGGGACTCAAGTTCCAGACACAGCATTGGATTTCAGGCAAGTTTAGTGATCAGCATTTCCTTGTGTCTTATTTTTGGCTTCTTGTTCATCATATCATTTTTTTTTTCACTACCCTTCTGAGATGCTCTTCATGCCTTGTACA
Organism: Fulmarus glacialis; assembly: GCF_000690835.1. Lineage (NCBI taxonomy): Eukaryota > Metazoa > Chordata > Aves > Procellariiformes > Procellariidae > Fulmarus > Fulmarus glacialis. Next base: position 8,511 of record NW_009187187.1, read on the forward strand.
CAAGTTATGCGTGCTTACTTAGCTCTGAGATTTGAATTTCATTCTGGGAATCAGGCTTAAAATTAAATGTTACAGTGTATCTAAGTTAGATAGGCACTTAAGTCTTTTATTGCATCTAGTCCTCAATAATATGTCTTATGATACAAAAGAAGTGGTATGGAAAAGATTACCCATACAATATTTTGTGGAGGTAGACAATGCCTTCCTGTTTCACAAGGGTGATTCATAATACCTAATTTGTGTGTTTAAAGTTATTGAATTACATTTTGACTCATCTGTTTGATAGAATATGTGTTTCTGATATGATTAGGAAACAGGTTCTATTCTGAGAGCTTTTCTGCCACCTCTTCAACATTTCTCATTAGCTAATAAATTTCATTGCTTGATTTAAATTGTATGATTCAACAATATATATCCATATTTATGATTTCCTAATCAAAATTCTAGAATTAGTACCAGCTGTAGTTTGTTCCATTTACTTTGTATCTTTGAGGTGTCCCATAATATCAACTTATTTTTTATATCATCATGAAACAGTGCAGATATTCTTTCTTTGGTGGATAATTTCTGGGGTTTTTTTGTTGGTTTTTTTTTTCAGTCTACAGTCAGATAGCCTAAATTTTGCCAGAGTTTCTTTTGTGCTTGCTTTAAGAAGCCTGGGATAGGACCCTAGGCAGGCAAGGCCATGGAGTGGAACTGCTCCATTCTTTCTTTAAAGCATATTAAAAGATAACAAAATCAATCTTTATATCTTTCGATCTTTAAAGATGTGTTTTGTCAGAAATATAACAAACAAAAAACCCCAACATAAACTCAAACAAGGAGAAAGGGTCTTGCTTTTCAGCCAGCAACTCTTAAATTGAATAATTTCTTTATAGTCTGGATCCTCTTTGTTCACCCCTGCTGAAAGTTCCTTGTTTTTCTTATAAGTCTCTCGGCTCTATTTATATTTAAAATTCCCCATTTTCTGTGTTTTTTCTCTGACTGTTTCACTGTGTATTTCAGATATTTCTTCTGCTGGAGCTTGCTCAGTAACTCTTGAGAACAGGCCAAGTCTTCTGGGGCAGGAGTCAATCTAGTCCAGAGTAAAACAAGCATAACAAGGCACAAAGGAAAACTTCCTCCCTCAGCCCCAGCTACTTCAGTTTTTAACAAACATCATAATGCTCAAATAGTAAGTTATAGTAAATGAATAATATAAATATTCCTTTTGTTACAACAGCCCAAACACTTATCTACAAATCTAGTGAATTTTCATTTGTTTTACTTCTGGTTGTTTGTGGAAAATAACTGAGCTTAGAGCCTAAATTTGTCCTATGGCACATACAGAAACTTTTTTTTCACCAGGAAATAATGGAGAAATTGTCTTACATTTTAATTTCTGAAAGAGGACTGGAAAAGATATGGTGTTTTTTTTTCCTAATAATCTGAAAAAAAGTAATTTCTGAGAAAAAAAAAATACTGAAAAAGGAATTTCTATAGGTGGAAAGAATTCTACTCTCCGAAGTTTTTTTTTTTTTTTTTTTACTGCACAAACCACATTTTCTGTATGTAGAAACATTTCCTTTTGTTCTCCCAAATATTTGTAATTGTATTCATCTCCATTGTAGCAATAGCAGATGAATGTTGTAGCTATGCTATACGTAAGCAACAATATTCAGTAGTGTGGTCCAGTGTTTTCCAAATGAGTAGCTATCTGGATAGCACAGATCTTCTGCTTTCTTACTTAAGAAAATGAAAACTGAATTTTTAAAACAACTTGACTCCAGTGCTCTCTAAAATGGTATTTCTTTAAATTACTTCATCTTAAGAACTGTGTCCCTTAGCAGCAATAGAAGCTTTTGAAAGTCTTAGCCATGTCGACCAAACCATTATTCATGGAGTAAGGGACAAATTAAAAAAATGGATTTTTTTGTCTGAAGTGATTGCAGAAGAAATTTTCCGCTTTTTGCTTGTCCTTATGTTTAAAAACATATCTTATACCAGTCTAACACTGAGAGGTATTCTGGATACAGTCTGGCCACATAAACCCAGCCATGGCACAATGTTAATGTTAAGCTAGTAGGCATGACCACTTATATTGAAGAAATTGGCTGCGTATAGACTTGTATTGGAAAAGACTGAGTAATGTGCTTTGATGTGCGTTCTGTCTGGGGAAAGCAGGGTATCTGCTAATTTGAGCATTGTACCCTGATTTCTGATGTATACTTACTTATAGGCTCCTCCAGTGTCAGCAAGAATACCTGAATATCATTTACGGGTTTCTCACCCTGCTACTTCTCTCAGTGCTCATTTCTCCTTATCACCGAGTTCAACATGGCCTGGCCTCTCTGTAATGCAGATAAATAAATTATCCTTCCCTATAGCAGATTGTAGCTGTTCAAGGAAATACATTTCCTATCACCAAGACAGCATCTTCCTTAGGTGTAACATACACAGAGTCATCTTCCAGCATAAAACTACAGCTGTCTTACAGAAACTATGGAGCTGGATTAATTTTTCCTCCCTCTAAATCAGATAGACCTCACCAGGGAACTCATTATCTTTGAGACACCTCTCTAAAAATAAGTTCTGTCATGTTGGATCTCACCTTGTGGATTCACTCCATCTCTGCCATCAATATGACAAGAGGATCAGTGATGTTTTGTCCTGTTTTTTTGTCTCCCAATGATATGATTGAAGCTCTCAAAGTTTGTTTTGAGAAGGAGAAAAGCAAAGGACAATTTTACTGAATTTTGGAAAATGCTAGATTCCAAAATGGTGGAGTTACAAAGGATTTTTTTTCTTGAAGTATGGATAGGCACTACGTCAAAATTTGCTCCTGAGCATCCTACATTTATGCAAATAAAAATACGAGGATCTTGACATGAATTATGAAGTAGGGATTTTAGAATCTGAATACACATCCAACATTGCAGATGGACTCCAGACGATGATGGCACTAGCTCAAATCCCCAGAAATAATGTCTGAACTTTGTAAGGGGAACTACACCCAGATCTGGATTTGAGTTTAGCAGGTGGAGCTCATCTGTATTTTGAAATCACATTACATGAGTGTACTGGGTACGTGTGAGAGAGGAATGCTTGATGAGGGTTGCTATCACCCAGAAACAAAATATATTTTATAAACCTGTGTGCTCAAAGAAAAACTTGACAGGTGGCACCCTAATGGGAGTTTGAACCTGCACAAATTTGCCACCTCTAACTTCCACACTGCTTGCAAAAACAAACTGACAGACCTGACTGGCTTTTCTTGACATAGCTTTAAAGCAGGGCATTGTTTCACAGTGCATTAGCATACACAGGCAATGGCAAGACACTCTTGATGTAAAGTTTTTTTGTTTCTGAGTTTTTGGATTTTATTTGGCTTTTTTTTTTCCTTCTCCTTTTTTGTCACGGATGGTGCAGAACCTGCTCTGGCTCATCATTCTTTTTTAATCTGGCCCAGCGATGAAACACACAACTGGGGCAAGCTTGGCAGTTGAAGGATCCAGATGCTAAACTCCAGGATTAATTTCTCTAGCAGAGGCATCTGGGAGTCAGATACTCTCCCCTGGCTTTCCTGGCAGCTTGGTTTAACCCCCAGCAATCCAAAAGGCTCATTTTTGTGTTAGACTGGGAGTTCAGTTATCCTGGCAGGTAAAGGACTGCCAGATTGACTTTGTCAAATAAAAGAATTTGTATTTAAATATCAGTGTCTTGATTTTCCCAGCAATAGGAGCTCAGTCATTGAAAACTTCTGTATTTGCTAATGATGCTTGCCTTTGGCACCTTCCTCAGAATGTGACAAAAAAAGGAAGTTGACATTAGCAAGTGAGAACAATGAAGGGGAGGGGAAAAAATCCAGCAGTAATACAGTGACATTAAAACAGGGAATGTAATTCTGATCCATGAAGAGTGAAAAATCAAAGTAGCTTCATTCATGTAGAAATGTAAAATCAGTGTAAATTACATCATATCAGCATCACTTGATCTTAACCTGTTGCCCTTTTTCTTCTTTTTTTTTTTTAAGAAGCAATCTTCTTTTATACTTGATGACAGGGAAAGAATTTACAACAGAATTGCAGAATTAAGAAATCTTACATCTTCCAGTAAACCTTTTCCCCTTGTAGCAGTATTACTTCATGAAATGTAAGCCCTAAATATTAAACTTAATTCAACTTCTAAATCATGTATAATGTAGTTGCATTGATTACTAGTCGTCAGAAGCCCTAAATCAGTGTAAACACAGTATGGATTTCCAGTGATAGTGTAAGAGTAATGCATTGGCTTTTTAAAAATAACGTATTTTTATTTTTATCAAGCAATACAGGTTGAAGGTGCACTACATGCCAAGTGACAAGCATGTCATTTCACAAAAATATAATTAGTGATAGAATTAAGATGAATGAGAATGAAAGTGTAACTACCACATAAAAATACTTAACACCACCTATATGTAATACAGTGAATGCTCAGTTTCACATCTGAAAACAGTTTCTTTTATATGACCGTATGTAAACTAATAGTATGCACTTTTGTAATATCACATCAACTACTGGTTAAAACAAAAACAAAAGCCCCAATACAGTGTCCATCTCAAAACCAGGTAGGGTTATGTTCAAATAATTTTTCCTGTTCCTGCTAATGGGTCATTCAAACCCATTTTACAATATCTACTGATGAATACTAACTTTAAAAGTGGAAATTCAGCAAGCTTTGTGGAGCAGTGGGAAAAACTGGAAGTGAAAATTAAACCCCACAATCAACGTGTTCAGCAGAGAGACAGAAGGTTACATTTATTTTAAAGATTTATTCTGCTGTTTCTAATAGCATTCTTGACCAAATGAACACCAGAAGTGCTCTGTGGGAGAGGAGTTAGAATCCAGCTCTGGCAGACGAGGGAGAAGACTACAATTTGGGATTTCTCCTTTGTTTTCCTGGATGAGTACATTCTACCCAGAATGTAGAAATAAATCCCTTATCCTGAAGGCAATGAATGAGCTTATGCTCATTGTTTCCACATTTGTGCTGTATGCACACTTCAGCTAGCACGCAGTCAAGGTCAGATGGATTTTATTTAACAGATGATAATTATGTGTATGCAGTATAAGTAGTGCATCTGTTCTTGTGTTGATCTGAAAAGTGATCTCAGAGTTTTTTGGCTGCAATCAAGCTCTAATATGATGCCAAGATCCGTGACCTATGGTTCATTGGTGGGAGCACAGGTCTTAGAGATGTTCGTGAGCAATCAATTACATGCTCTTGATTAGAGAATTTTGTAGGAGTATGGCTTTGGTCAAGGCCTTGTCAAGTGAAATAGACCCAAGAAATGATGGATCAGCAGAGGGATTAAAGTCTGATCTAAAGAAATACATTGAGGTGTCTCTGGGGATAATCAGACCTTTACTCCAATTAAGGAAAAGTCAGCAGTATTATATATGTGAAAAGAACATGAATAGTCTCTAACCTGTGTTCATGTCACCTTGTAAAATTAGAGTTTTCTTGCCTGGGGCAGGATCCTTTACAGCAAGTATGCTGCAAAGTGGTATTAAGTCACCTGACAGCATTTCTTATACTCCCCTCAAACACTGTCATTATGGGTGAGATCCTGACCCAATTGAAATCAAAGACAAAATTCCCACAGACTCTCTTAGGGCCACGATTACAGGGTTTTACCTTACAATCAAATTTTATTTGATTTGCAGTAAATGTGAGACTTTGCAGATTGGGTTGAATGGGAGAAAGAAACTCCAATGCTTCTCATTGATCGGGGTTTAACAGTTAATTGTTTAGTTTGATGTAATCTGTAGTTTTAATAATCCATAGCCAGTCTCAGCTATAGGAAAGCAGAGATAACCAGTTACAAAATTTTGGTAGGAAAGAAGCCCCATGTTTTTTAATTTTTAGGATTTTTTTTTTGTCCTTTCTTTCAAAACTGCTGTAACTCCCATTGATTTTCACTTTAGAGCATCCTGGCAATAGTGTCAGAGAACTTGCAGAGAATATAAAGTCTCAGAAAGAATACTCCTCTTAAGGAGATCACTTCTGCCAAATAAAACAAGAAAAAGCCTTGTCACTTTTTAAGTACCAGTTTTGGAGTTTGTAACAGGAGGCATGAAGTCACTGTGAATGGTTCATCATGTCAGGATAGTGAATTATTCCAGATATTTGAATGTGTAGCAGTGAGGTTCATAAAAAAAGGACACAGGTGGTGATATCACAGTAGAATTATTTAATGTAGTCATATAATTTTTAAAATAAGAATTTGAAGGTATGTTCGTTTATCATGTCATTAAGGCATATAATCTCATTCTTTAATTTAGAGTTAGAGATAGCATGTTGTTTCTAAACAACGTTGATATTATGCTTTTATTCATTTATATGGGTACTGATGATATCCTTGCTTGGCAAATTGCTACTGTGAGAAACTCTGTAGATCAATTTAATTTTTAGTAAAACCTTGCTACAAAAAAAAGCTAGCACATGATTAATCCATGGAAGTCTGTAAAAGCTGTAGGAACTCTTCTTGAAAGACACAAATTACTTCTTTTATCCAAATACATAAACAAACTGGCTTGAATAAAGGAACATTCAGAACAATAGAAAACAAACCAGTCATTTTTCACTGAAAAACTGTAAAATTTTATACCAAACTAACTGATATTTATCTTATCATATTCATATGTGTTCCTAAAATATTTGAAAATCTCAATATGTTTTTGAATTAGATGCTTGTAGATATGGGGTTGTGTCATGCTGGTTGGAAAACAATAGTTCGTCTGACAAAGCAGTTATACTAGACTACGTTTATAGAAGAATTGGAAGGTATGGTGGCTAAACATTAGTAAGTAGGCCTGATTTTTCTGAAAGGAAACCTTACACAACATCTCTGTGGTTGTTCAATTGGTTCTTCCAAGATTTTGTAATATCCTGTACAGAACATCAAATAGTCTTTCCTTTTCAAAGTTTTACCAAAATACGAAGGTGTTTCTGGCCAATAAAATTATATAATCAACTGTGCCCTTGGCATCCAGAAACTAGAGGCAACAGCCTAAGAAATGAAAAAAAATGGAATCTTTTTCATTTTTTTCAGTTTTATGTTCCAGAAATTGAAAGGGCCCTTGAGTGTATGTTTTAACAGAATGCTCCTTACTGAGTTGCACGTGGGAGGGATTGTCAGTGAAAGATGTTAACTTATGAATTATTTCTGAGCAAATAATTACACTGCAGCTCCCTCTGTTCCATGGTTTTTATTTGGACTTTGGTAGACTGTGTCTCCCTTTTGGTCAGTCAAGAGCTGTTAAACCCTGTTTTGAGTTCTGTATGCTCTAAAAATGAATTTCTTCTTTAATTCTCTTCATATATGCAATCATATGTGGAATGTGAAAGCAGAAGTATATAAGAAATGTATGGCACGTTTTTTCTTAGGAAAGAAACATAAGGCCAACAGATTCGACAGTAGTCAAGGTACTTGCCTTGCCTGTTGAGCCTTGACACCATCTCTGCACAACACCCTTTAGTAAACTTTTTAATTGAAGCTTGAGTTGAAAACTTTGCAGCAGAGATTGTGTCCTTATGTTTTTTTTCCAGAAATCTAATCTAAAGCTATAAGGCTAATCAAATTAATATTTATAAGGATGTTACTATGCTTCATACTTTATATAAATATTAATCTATGGGAAACAGTGCATAAGATCTAGTCAGAAGAAAAATTATCATCAATCCCATGCCCATATATGTTCAACCATTGTCAAAATATTCTTTCTATTTTTGTGTCATTATGTTCTTTTTATATGATATTGTTAGGGTATCTGTGTTCCAGTAGTGCCATTTCTGAGGACTGAATGTCTGTCTGAATAATCTGGAATGGTATTCTTATTTCTAACAAAATCCATATATTATTCTACATGAGGTTTTTCATTTAATAAACAATATATAATTTTATTAAGTGTCACATTAAACTAATAGATGTTAGGAGCATGTGGCATAAAAATCCAAAGGTAAACCTTTCAACTGACAGAGGCAGCTTTGTCCTAATGACAACTTCCATATATGTATCTGTTAAAAAAACAGTTAGGTTTTGCTCCTCCTCCCCCCATCCCTGCATTGTCCTATTGCCTTGCCTGTTTTGCAGCCACTTCACCTCCGTGGCCCGTAGTTATCCTACGGTCAACTGAATGTAGTTCTTTCCTTTTTATCCCTTCAAACAGATGACATCCTAGTTGATAGCAAAAACTATTGTTATTAATCCCAAATTACATGACTTTGTGCTCTATACTATTAATTTTTATTAGTATGGTTTACGATATTAAATACTTTATTGAGGTCTGTATCGGTCGTTTCTCCCTCACTTCATTTATCTACCTCTTATTTAAAATCATCTATGAAGAACATCTAGGTAGTATGTTAGCCTGGCTATCACAACTTTTATGAGCTCATGACATTTTTTTATCTTTTTATCTGTTTGCTTTTAAGTTTTAACTCATTCTTTCCTTCAAATTAATTCTAAATCATTACATAACAATATGTGCCCAAATCATATTTTTCTTTTCACAACTGCAGTGGTACTATATGGACTGAAAACAGCAGATACACTCAGCTGAACGACTTAGAATTACCTCAGATATCTTATCATCTTTCTGATTGGGATTATCATGGCCCCCAACCTGAATGCATTGAATATCTAGTGAGATTTTTTTGCATCCTACTTATGGTAATTTACATTTGTAGACCTTGATTTCTGTAAGTTAGCTTGCCTCTTCTAGCATGTTTAATGCCCTCAACTTTATTGAAAACTGGGCCAAAATATTAATTCAGGTTTTGGGGCCATATCTAGATTATTTAATCTCTTTCTTTGATCTATTTTTAATTATGTGGATAAGAAACTTTTCAGTATTTGTTTTAATATCCTTTACAAGATCTAATTTATCTTGGCTTTTGCAGTTCTCACTTCTTCTCTAAACATACTGACCTGTAACACATAACTCTCACTACTGATTAAACCCTTTTTCCTTTTCTTGCAGCCTTACTGCTTTTCTCACTTTTGAAGACACTTTTTCATCCACTTAGATCTGACGCCTTTTTTTCCAAGTTTCCTCTACTTTGCTTGTAATGAAAATTGAAGAAAATTCCTGTACTTTTGACTTAGTCAGATTCTAAGTCTCTGCCACATTCAATTCAACTCCTGCAAGTTTTCTCTTTTGAATTTAAAACCTTAATTACAGAGGTGCTTTTATTTGGTTCCCCTTCATTTCAGCTGAGTCACTCACAACCACTTGATCCAAAGTTACACCACTTACAACCACTTGATAAAGAGTTTTTAATATTAGTGTCTCATATGAGGCTCTACTATCATAGAATTCCTATTAGGAAATACAATTCATACAAATTCACATGAATTTATCAGAAATAGACTGTCAGCCCTTGTACATGTAATGATAACTTCGACCAGCTGCATTTCTACCCTTTATCCAAGACTGATCCTATTCTATTTCCTGTTTGTAGGAATGACCTAGGAAAAAAAAACAACAACCAAGAAACCCCCCAAACAAATCAAAAACACCCCCATCCCCACCCCATCCCCACCCCCTCCCCCCAAAAAAAAAAACAACCAACAAACAAAAAACCCCAGGAAATAATCACTGTTTTGGAGATGATACAGTAACTGAAGGAAAACAGCCACATAATAGTGAAGAGAATGGATTACTGCCACTACACTACCTGAGCTGCCCAGGCGGACTGGCACTAGCAAATAACGTGTATTTTATTATGGCCCAAAGTAACACTTAGAAGAAAATAACGTAATTATAAAAACAAAGAAAATGTCCATGAAAGAAAAGACTAAATTACTTAGTATCTAGAACTGGGTCTTAGCCTGAGTCCTCTATGTCAAACCTGACAGAAGTGAAGGATCATTCTGAGTGTTGTTCTAACCCAATGCTAATTATTCCATAAAAAAGTGGAATAGCTTCAACATGAGAGAGTGAGAGACCCTCATGAAAGAGTAAAAATATATACAGGAGATGGATTTACAAGACATAACTTTCATATGTAATGAAAGCTCAAAAAATTAACCCATTATTAAAAAGACAGTTATTTCCTCCTCCACTGGCTGAATTTTCCGAGGTAAGATGCGCTTGGAAAGCTAACAGCAGGAGACACAGTCGGGCTGTCAGATACCCTGCTTAGACGTACAGTTTGCACTGAAGAAGTTTGTGAAAGCTGTTCTCGGAAAGAGGTGGAAGGGGCAGTCCATGCTTTCTAACACTGGTAGCACAGCCATTATCCCAGTAAAACTCTGTGGGACTTAGATTTTCAAATTGGAAAAAAGTGTGGAAAAGAAATGGAAAAGAATGGAAAAGAAATACATTCATTGTCTGTGTTTCATTTCTTAATTGGACTTCTACTATCATGAGAGATTCTTATTGCTATTATGTAGTCTATTGCATTGCTGAGAATGGTATTTTTTGTATGGCTTGAAAAGGTTAACTCTCTTCTTGAGATGGGAAGATGGTGAGCTACATGCCCTATATATTTTACATTTGAAACTGGAAAATTACCGTGCTGGAATTTGTATGGGATGTCTTGGTCTCTAGCTTACCCACACATAAAATCTCTTAGTACTTAATCAAATATGTAAATAACAAGTCAAGCAAAAAATCTCTTGCCAGGCTCCTATTATTTGGTACCAGATGCATGTGAGACTCTTGTCCCCATCTGCCTGTTTCATCTTAGATATGAAAACATCATATTAATTATGACTATCATATTAATTACATCTGATTGTTTAGGACATGAGTTACTGAATGTATCTCTCAGTGCAGGTGGCACAGTTTCCAATGTGATGAACTACAGCAATCATGGAAAACTAGACAATTTATTTATAATTTACACTGAAAAAGTGAAATTTAGTTTTTAGGGAAAATATGTAGATCTTTCAATCATTAAGGAAATTACAGTCACTTTTGTTGTAGTAATTTCTCTTTTAAAAAAAAAAAAGTTTCTTAGGAAAGAAAAATGACTTGACTGTAATTGATTTCTACTATATTTTATTCTTTTATGCTACACCTGTCATCTTATCTGCATGTCTTTCAGATTTAAGACTGCAGAAATGACTGTAGCTGAAAGTGATGTTTGTGATGTGCTATGGATTGTATCGGAATCTTTTGAACTCATTTAGACTATGACATTCTATGGCAGATTAATTAAAATAATTCACAGTTACTTCAGCCTCGGATGGAGAGGGGGAAACAAGTCTCAGATGTGAAATGCGCTCATCAGATTCACTCACTGCTTGATTACTCTTGTATCCACCACATTTGTTCTGCAGTGAGTCGTCAATATTTTGGTCACGAAAAAAAAAAGGCAGATGAACACTCCTGTGGTAAAAAGGTAAGTCTTTTCCCACTGGCAACACAAACATGCTTTCTGTGTGCCTCCAGAAGTGAAGTGAACAATGGGAAATACTTCCCTGTTTCAAACACTCTATCAAAAGCTCTGCGCGATTCACCCCTGTGACCTATCTGAGCCTCTGTTCAGCGGGGAAGCCAAAAGCTTGAGATGGACTCTCTTGGCCCCACACTCTCGCGGCACTCACACTGCTTCAGCCCGTCTACAAGGCTGACCATAAACTGCTTGGGGTGATGACAGCCTTTTATTTCTCTGGGTATTTAAAATTCACTGCAGGAGGCAAGAAGTCGACCAGCTGTCTTACTTCGTTTTATTGTGTCCTTCACAAAATGCCCAAATTAAAGAGTTTTTCCCACTTACCAACAGTTAGCAATCTTTTTAGCTTAGCCTGCTAACAGTTTTGAGTTTTTTAGGGAGGGGCATTCTGTTGTGAACAAAGAAGAATAAACACCTCAGCTAATAAAGGATATTAGGAAATAAAGGTTTTCTATGTGCTTAATGGTGACATTTGACTCAGCTGGGACATCAGTTGATCTTTGTATTCATTTTCTCATTTTCCAGCTGAAATTCAGCTAGGGCTGGGACATGTTGTTACTGTGTTTTCCTTCAGTGCCTCCTGCTGTTCTTCCAGGGATCTGTGATGACACAAGTCTTTATCCATTCATTCCTGGTTTACTCTGTCATGTTGCCAGAATTAAAATGTGTGTTATGTGCATTTCAGACCCTTGAACATGATAATGACCTTCGGGTCTAAGAAGGGTCAGATGTCAGAACTGAGATGTGATGCCTTATACCTGCAGTCTTTGTTTCATGGGAATATTTGGGAAAGTTTCTTTGGGGGAAAAAAAAAGAATTAAAAAATGATTGTTTTACAAACACAAACAAGTTGTCTGAGCATGCCAAGCTTGTGAGCCTAGGATATGTCTAATTGAACTCAGCAGAGAAAGACGCATGCTGTGGGATCTGTCTGCCTTGTGTGGTAGCTTGTGCAATTTCCATGAAGTAGTAAGCCCAAAAACTGAATTTGGTACTGAGGCTGTAGTGAACCTCACAGCTCCTTGCAAAAGTATTTTCTCTGCTTTACATTCTGATTCTAATTCTTTTAGTAAGACTAATTCATGTTTTACATATCCATAGTACTGTTAAAATGTGAATCATTCTAAGCAACTCTATGACAGCCTGGCTATGGAGTCTGAAAAAGGGGTGGGAGGGAAGAGACTAGTAAAAATAGATCATAGAAAAACACTGTGCTAGAAATTGTAGTACAATTTAGCTGTTTCCAGATATTTGCTAAAGATGTGAGCCCACATTTATGTTTTGAGAAAAAGAAGCTAATAAGACTTTTCTATTCTGGCACAGAGTACTCCGAAGTCCTTCAAAAGCTTTATAGCCTTTTCTAATTTTTCACTGGCATTTTACTTTGCTTTGCAATTTTAAAATTGAGATGAAATAGGAAGAAAAAAAAACCTGTTTCGTACTGTGACAGCACCTGAAGTCTGTAGTCAAAATCATGGCTTTATTGGCTAAATGCAGTACAAATATATAACCAGACTTACTGTGCATCGCAAAAAGGTGGTGATCTCATTTAGCACACTGAACTCTAAGTGAATACAGCAGATGTAGGGACACATATTAGCCACACTAATAAATTAGGTGTTCATGCCTCTTGGCACTAATATGTTGTCGTGTGATCTAAGTGGAAAAACCCATGTTTGGGATATTATGGGGTCTTCCCATTAGGAGGAGAAGTTCCTGATAGAGACAGGTATTTATTTCTTGCCACCCTGCTTATTTACCAAAAAAAAGTCCTCTTTCAGTAAGTACAATCAGGCTCCAACAACAGGCAACTTCTTTGCTCAGTTGCTTCTAAATCTTTCCCTGCTCAGTGCTCTCCCCCCAGATTTAACGCTTACCACAGAATTGCTGAGATACTTGACATGATTCCTTCTCCAGGCATGTGTAATAGAAGTATGGTGTGATGAGGACTTCTGCCTTTGGTGTCTGTTAGCTGTGGCATTTTGTAAGAACTGTTGTTCTGCCATTTAACTCCAGAACGGACTTACCTGCTCCTTACCTCTATCCTCAGTGACACAAAGCTGTTTGTTCAAGCTGAGTAATTAGCTAAGCTGTGTTATTAGGTGAACATATTAGTGAAGCTATATATTGCTTACTCTAGGTGTGGAAACATTTTAAAGCTTCAACTCTTAAATTTTTTTAAGCTTCAAAATGACCTTTTTCTTCTTAATCACATTATGGATATTTTACACACTGTGATATTTTTTTCCCAGAGTGTGACTGGATTGCTCTTTTAGGCCCTGATTCAGCAAAGCACTCATGTATTTCCTGCTTTAAAAATCAGCAAAGCACTAATGTATTTCCTGCTTTAAAAAAAGATTAAAGGTCTTGAAGTAATCCTTGGAAATTCTGCCCCAGTTTATTGAGAATTTTATTTAAAAATTCAAAGAGACACTGTTATTCTTCAGACTATATCATATCTTAAACACATCTAATGAAGGAATATAAAGCTGTTCTTGTCACTCACTTTCTTTTGTTTTCTATGGGAAGGTTCATAAGGCTGTGATGGCTTTTTATTTGAATTATATTGTTTATTTGTAAAAGACGGTAAGACCCTTACATCACAAGCCATGTTCTTCTGTAAGTTCAATACACAAAAACACATCGTGATGTTGAAGAAATAATTAATAATACTTGCTTGTCCCTGTTAATTACATTATTTCTCTGAAGAACGAAATTAAGATATTGGAAATACAAATCTCAAAAAGGAATATAATTGTCTAATGCTTTTGCAGACACTGTAGCTTTTGAGAAATGTGTTTTCCCAAGGTGTCAGTCACTGGAGAAGTTTTGTTCCGTAAAACAGGTCCTATAGAATTGATGCCACCCTTGATCACAGTGCTCCCTATTAAAAAGTACATAACAGTATTTCATAAAGCAAATTAAAGACTAAATTGTGGTATTGTGAGTTTTAACAGTGAAACAATAAAGGGGCTGCCAAATCAGCTGTATGACTCCCTGCAGAAAAGATTCCATTTCAGGGAAACATTTAATTGATGCGCAGCTGGCATTGCAAGTGCAAGAAATGCACGCGGACAGAAGTAAGCTTGGAGGGATTGTTCCTTGCTGTTCCCAACTTGCTCTTTCTATCAAAGGGCTACTGCGGGCACTGTTTGGATTTGAATAGCTAAACTCCATTTGGATGCTTTTTCTTGCAACCTAGATAGAGCAGCATCATGGCCAGACACTGGAACAGCATCACAAGTGTTACAGCAGCATAACAGGGATCAAGAGCTATATAATAAAGAGTTTTCACGCAGCCAGGGTAGCACCCATGACCCAGAAATACAGCTAGATAAAATGGACAAGGTTTCAGTGTCCTTCTTTCAGCCAAAACTCCATACACTTCAGTAGAATCAGTTCACATTTAACACTGCTGTAAATGAGAATCCTCCAGTTCTGTTTATTTAACAAATAAATGTATAAAATGATTCAAGTTGCCTTTTATTTTGGATTATATGCTTCTGGCATAACAGCAAAGTGAACGGACCTGAGCCTTCTGAAGACAAAATAAGCACTGAAACAATACTGTCAAGATCCTTTCCTTTGCAAAGCCACAAATGAGACATTTGGGAACGGAAAACTGTTTTGAGGGAACATTAAATCGGCCAAGAACAAATTGCTACAGAAAATGACATCCTTTTCTGAACATCCATTAGTTTCTGATAATCAGGAATTCTCGGATGCTTGAACATTCCATTAGTACGAAGCAGCGAGTTAATTGTAATAATTATCAGCAGTTTTAATTGTTTTGTTATAATGTATTTTGCAGTTTGTTTGACAGTGTGAAATCAATATGCACCTCTAGGAAAAATATCTAGTATAATAAAATTAGGCTCCATTATGCCTCCCAACCTTAGAATTAAACTTTGTACATAAATATGTATTTCTGTTTGTGTACATAGAAGAATTATGCTGAATGAGTAGAGATGCATAAATACATAGGACTTCGTTGTTAAAAGGGAAGATGGTGTCTCTTCTTAAGAATTGTTTCTGTCTTTCAAACCTTTGATTTTCAGACATGAAATCAGAAAAACACTCCCATCTCTCTCCAACTTTATTGAATATTTTTTTAGATTACAAAGAAGTACTTTACAGAGATTTTAGTAACGATTTCTAGAACACCTTTATTGATGTCACATTAACAAAAATATGGTGAGGTATATGAATGTTAATTGTAATAATGATTTCTAGATGGGAATCCCAAAGCACTTAGAGACTATAAAGAATTAAATGTTGCAACACCCTTGAGAAGGTCCTACTTGCAGTTTAGCACATCTGGTGTAACAAGATCAGAAAATTTTGAAAAATAATTACCCAAATTTACATAACAGTCTTCAATATGATGAGAACTAAACCCCAGACATTTGAATTCCTATCCTGCACTTTAACGGTAAAATAACATTGACTCTTTCATTACTTGCTGTGAAGTCATTACCTATAATTCCTCAATGTCTGTCTTTTTTTGCTACGGTCTTTATACTCTTCCCAAATATTGTAGTGGGGAGTCTGACACTGGAGCAGGATTCAGTTTGGGTTTATGTATTTTGAAGAAGATGTTAAAAAATTGGAAGTGGCGCAGAAAAGAGCCACAAGAATGATTTAAGCAGTGTGGAGAGATGTACTCTGGTGAGATATTCTGACAGTTTTATCTGTCAAAAGGAAGGTTTACAGGCAGTTTTTGATTCAAGTGTTTAAATATCCTTTTGTGAGAACACCCCGTATACTTAAGGGCTTTTTAATCTCTTGGAAAAAAGAAAAAAAAAGAACCAATAGCAAGATGCTGCAGTAAGAAAAAATCAAACTGGAAATAAACCTTTGTGTCTAACAATTATTTTAATGGATGATTAATTGGTGGAACAAACTACCAAAAGAAGTGAGATATTCTATATTTCTTTATTTCTTCCAGGTACTTTTCGAGAAGAATTGTTTTAGTCAAATGTAAGTTATTGAGCTCTGTAAAGGCATAAACCGGATGAAGTGTAATGGTCTAAGTTATAATGGTTTGTGATGTATGAGATGTCAGACAAAATAATCTAATGATTCCTTCTGGTCTTATGCTGTGATCCAATTAAAAGAGATTATTACCTACACAATTTCTGTGCAGCCTCCACTTTGAAGTCTCTTGACAAGAGATGTGTCTGTCACTGTCTTGGGAGTGTTAAAAACTTCATTATTGTTTGTTCTTTTTGTTTGCCTGTGGAAAAAGACGGACGGCGCTGAGAGTCCTGGAGAGACTTGAGAGTGGCAGAAGCTGAGCTCGATCCCAGAGGAAGGCAGGAAGTCATCCTTCATCCCTCTATGAAGACAAGAGTTGGGTAAGACAAGAAATTAGTGAGGGGAAATGGGGGTGGGGAGCAGCGAGATCAACCTGAAAAGATTTGTGATCACTAGGAAATAGATGAGATTTTGGAGCTAATTTCCTACAGTCTCATTTACATGTGAAATCTGAGGTAAGGGTCAGTGTACATTCTAGCATGGAACAATATGAAAATGTTTTCTGATAACCTGCCCCAACTCTCTTTAAAAACCACCTTCAGAATACATTTGTTCTATACTTATTCTAAATAAAGACGTTTTTGCTGGTTTTTTAGGTGGGGTTTTTTTGTGTGGTTTTTGTTGTTGTTGTTGGTTGTTTGTTTTGTTTTGGTTTGGTTTTGTTGTTTTGTTTGTTTCATTTTTACTTCCAGTAGGCAAATCTGTTTCTGCTTATTGTTATATTAGGAAAAAGTTCTTTACTGAAAGAGTGGTCAGGCCTTGGAACAGGCTGCCCAGGGAAGTGGTGGAGTCACCATCCCTGGAAGTATTTAAAAGACGTGTAGATGAGGCGCTTAGGGACATGGTTTAGTGGGCATGGTGGTGTTGGGTTAACGGTTGGATTTGATGATCTTAGAGGGCTTTTCCGACCTTAATGATTCTATGATTCTATGATTTCTTGCAGAGATACATGGTTGCTTCTGAGCTGGAGGGAATGATACTCCTCTATGCTCTCTGTGGAGCAGCGCAGCTGAGGATGTGTTCAGCACACATTTGCACAGTCACCACAATGACTGGGTACTAACAACATCCTTGGTTAAAAGCCTGTGTCACAGTTCAACTTTTAGGGACACAATTTCAAGAAATGAATGTGAATAGTGAATACTGTCTCTCACTGCTGCTCTTCTCTTGTGATCTATAAAAAAAGAGAACTTTAACCTTTTGTAAACTTAATGATAAGTTATTTGTTGCAGCAGCACTGTGTCAGACCCTAGCTGATTCAGAAATGACAACTAAGGAGCAAGCAGACTATGCTTCATGTAAAATCCAATTGTAGTGCCGTCATTATAACGGAGGCTTGAGAACTCTGTTGTCTTTTCAGTAGCTATCATTGCCTCTGTCAAGGGCTTCATCTGTATTCAGAAGATATCCCTTTATTTCCTTATAATAACTAATGATGATTCACATTTTTTGTTTTCCACTTAGATTCCAACAACGCATGTTTTTATACCTGCTGTCTTAAATCCCTCTATTCACTATTAAGGGAAACTTCTAAAGCAAGCAGACCTAGGTCTTCCACATACATTCGGCCTTCCAGAGGGTACTCAATAGCTCCTGAGGATTCTTCCTTTTTTTAATACTACCCCACGCTGTTTCAGCTATTCTGCCATCTTTGAGATTGTAATCACCATTGTTATTGCTGTAGCTAGACATCTACTTGGGGAGTGCTCCGGAGAGAAGTGAGCTGCACCTCCTCCCTCCCCTGAGTCCAGAAGGGCAGATCCTTCTCATCCCTGCTAGTCACAAAGGCAGGAGTCTTCTGGCTATTTTTTAACCCCGACCTCTTGCTTTGCAGTAGATAAAGATGAAACCAAATCACTGAGCTGACAGTATATATAATGTCTTACTCTCTCTTACCAAATTTTAAAACCCTGAAGCAACTTTTTGAATTTTAGCAATGATGTTGTTAGGTTTTTTTGGAACTTGGCTTTTTTTTCCTTCTTTTTTTCTTTTTTTCCTTCTTTTTTTCTTTTTTTTTCTTCTTTTTTTCTTTTTCTTCCTTCTTTTTTCTTTTTTTTCTTCTTTTTTTCTTTTTCTTTTTTTTTTTTTTTTTTAACTCTAGCTACTGATGGTTACTACAAGTGACTTAACACATTTCTTTTTATAAAGGCAATTGGTACTATCTGCTTTCTCTGCCTCTCTCTTCTAGAGAACGGAGTTAGTGCTTACTTTTAACTGTGTTGCCTTTTGCTGAAATTGTTTAAGACCTTTTCCCCTTTTCTTTTTTAAAGTACTGGGAGGACATGTCTAATGTACTCTCTTCACATTTCTGAAACTAACTTTTTTTATTCTGAGGCTGTGGCTTTGATTTTATTTCAAGGTGTTGTTGCTTTCCTCTGATAGGGAAAACACATTGTTTGGAGAAAATAGCAAAAATGCCTACAGAAGGCTGCTCTGAAGAAGGAAAGCTATGTAAATGACACATCAGTGGTTGTATTCAGGGGCTGGCTAACTCTCATGTGTACAAGATGCAGATTAATGGGGATGAAGGGAAAAAAGGAGGGTATGTTTTGGGGGAAAATGATTTTTGTTCCACTTATTTGTAGGAATGGATTAATTATATATTCCTTCACAATCTAGGCATTTGCAGGAATAGCCTGTGCTGGCACCATGCAATGTCAGAACTGCTGCAGACTTGAAAGGATCTTCAGTGCGTTTTATTATATGCTTAACAAGAACAGACAAGTTTCCTCCCCATTCCCAAGAAAGAGGCTACTACTTCAAAACCTTTCTCTACAAATACACGAGAGCAGGGCGGAACTTCCTTTGGACTAGACCCGATGAACTAGTGTAACTCACTGAGGAGCAAGAATGAGCACCACAGGAGTATAACAGTCTCACCAGGTTGCAGTATATCCATTTATTTTTAGACTTCTGTGACACAGCTGGAGCTGACAACGCCAGGAATAGTAGTTCTGTCCATGAAAAGTAGAGATCTGTGTTCACAACCCATCCTCTGGAAGACATTTATAATAAAAAATAGAGCAATGTATGAAAGATACTATTTAAAGGATATGTTCAGGATGGCCTGTGTACTGGCAGACTGCATGTAGAGGAAAATCTCTGAGACAAATTTCACTAAAAAGGTATAAGGTATTCAGAATGTCACACGGGTAATATCCAAGCCACCATTTCCAAGTGTGGCTTAAATGAGAGAAAAACAAAATGCAGACGTGCCTTTCCAATTTCTCTTTGCTGTATTAAGTGTCCCTGTGGTATTTTTAAGTGCATTTTCTGCCTATATTGCACTAAAAATATTAGGTTATCACATCCTTGTGTGTGCTCAAAGATGAACAAATTAGGAGGCTTCACAGGAGACTGAAATCTTTGTACAAAGTCTTAATAAATCATCTGGGAGGGAAAAAGAAACCTTTCGGTGTGAAAGAAAAATGTCTTTATACTTTCATAAAAGGGAGAGGTGGTTCTCAGTCTGCTTACCTAGGAGAGCCTAAATAAAACTGAGATTGCTTGCTATATCTCAAAGTTAAAAAGATCACTTTGTCTTAATTGGTAGAGTACAGCTTTCAAAATCAGGCACAATTTTTCTTTCCCCAATTTTACCTTTTTTGCAATTCACCTTTCTTTCCTTTCTCACCTATACCACTAATAAGCATGCTACTAATACACTGTAGAACAAAATTTGAAAACTACCATAATCATTACTCACTTGTGACCAAAACAATACCAAAGATGTGCTAATTCAAAATACAGGCTAATTCTCCTTAGCATGACACTAAGCCCGCTCTGTAAAATCTGCTTCAGGTCTGTTGTTATAAAGCGTTGTGGTTTAACCCGGCAGGCAGCCAAACACCACACAGCTACTCGTCCACTACCCACCCCCTCTCCCCAGTGGGACGGGGAGAGAATTGGAAGGGTAAGAGTGAGAAAAACTCGTGGGCTGAGATAAAGACAGTTTAATAGAACAGAAAAGGAAGGGACAATAATAATAATAATAATAATGATGATATAATATACAAAATGAGTGATGCACAATGCAATTGCTCACCACCCGCGCTGACCAATAACCAAGTAGCGATCGGTTATTGGATCACGCCTACCATTCATATACTGAGCATGACATCACATGGTATGGAATACCCCATTGGCCAGCTGGGCTAGCTATCCTAGCTGTGCTCCCTCCCAGCCTCTGAAGAGTCCTTGACTAGCAGGGTACTTAGCAACAACTAAAAACATCAGTGTGTTATCAACACTTTTCTCATACTAGATCCAAAACACAGCACTAGGATGAAATTTAACTCTATTCCAGCTGAAACCAGGACATAAAGTTAAAAGGCATTTTTACAGGTTGTGCCTATTGGATGCAGTTCTCTCATACACAGTAGTTTGGTTGTGACCAATGTGATAAAGCATTAAAAAAATTGAAAACATTGTAGTTTTCAAAGGAGCTGTTGTGGAATAAAAGAAGTGTGTGAAATTAGAAGATTAAGGTTACTGATTTTATAATTTCTGACTAGTAAGAGATGAACATTTAGTTTATTGATGGATCCAAAACACTGGAATATCATTCATTGCAAAAGTGAAATTGATATTTTCTCTCCCTCTTTCCTGGTAAGAAGCTGAAGATATATTTACCGGGAAATATAAGATGAAAAATTTAATAGCTGTATTTATTTATTTATTTATTTATTTATTAAGGAACACACTGATACCAAAGACAGCTTAGAAATGAATTTAACACTTTCCTAAAATACATTTTTCAAAATAATTTTGACTCAAATGCCTAAAATTCTCCTTTCTTTCAAACAATGTATACATCTTTTAACACCTCAAAATTTATAAACTGCAAAGATTTATCATAATATAATTACATTCTAAAAGCAGTGTATTTCTAAAGGAACATTAACTACCTAAAATCTGTCTAATTTGTGTTTTGATGCTTCTCTTCTTCTCTCTTGGACAGCAAGAAAGGAGGATTATAGGTGGATAGAGAAAAAGTAGAAGTATGTGAGAGAAGAAAGATTCCATTATGATGAACTAATCTCAGGAATTATATATTTTGCATATACTGATTATATATGAAGTTCTTACTGAAAGGTTAAGAATAGGCT
Source organism: Fulmarus glacialis (assembly GCF_000690835.1). Classification (NCBI taxonomy): domain Eukaryota; kingdom Metazoa; phylum Chordata; class Aves; order Procellariiformes; family Procellariidae; genus Fulmarus; species Fulmarus glacialis. The sequence goes on from NW_009187187.1 coordinate 30,083, forward strand.
ATTATTCCTGATGTTTCATGTTTGTAATGAGCTGCAGCTGTTTAGCACTGCAGCCTGTGCATTCTGTACTCACGTAAAATGAAAATAAGAGAAATGCAATGTGTTTTAACGTACATTACATGTTTTTAATTGTTTTTCTTTTTATAGAGGTTTTTAGCTCATTGCTGTTACTGTGGTGTTGGATCACCTTTCAGGATTAAAAAAAAGTAGACTGTGGTATTCCAGCTCCTCAGGAAAGAATATGCTAAATAATACTCATTATGTGTCTGTTTTCCAGAAATGCTGAATTTCTGTCCTTAAAACCAAAGTAAAAAAAAGTGGGGTTTGCCTCTGAACCTCACATCTGTAGTTTCTGTGATTATTCTTGGCTCTTCTAGAAATTAATTCCAAAGACAATATTATCTTACTGAGTAAGCACAGCAGTCACCCTTGAGGTAGATTGGCTTCTACAACCACAGGAAGTGAGCAACAAAAATTAAGATTCTCAAGAAAACCAGTCAGATGATCAAAAGCAAACTACTTACATGGTGAGCTTAAACAAGGCCTAACAAATCAAGTTTCAGCATCTGTATAAAGTAATGAAACCGACACACTGGTGGCACAGTAGTATTTCAGTCAAGGTGTGCATAGAAGCACATATTTCAGCCCAACAAAAACCGCAATGTTTTTGGATCCAGAGAAGAGGAAAAGTAGATAAGGAAAGAAATAGAGGGGGAGGGAAGGAGAGAGAGATCCCTGCTGTTAGCAGGTTCTGCTCCTGGACCTTGCTGGCTCCTTCCAGATCAGCCATGTGATGTGTGATACTTGACACTGGTTTAAACATGCAAATGGTATTGCTGTTGTAAAATGAGTGACTTCTCAGAGTTGGATCTTCCTGTGTTTGGTGTAAACTTGGTGAAATTGCAGCTACCTTGGACAAACCCTTGGACAAATGTTTGCAAACATTTTAAAGCCAACAGAGAACAGAGCCTGAATTTGTCTCAAGAGAGGCAAATTAGAGGACTTTGAGCAATAGGACAATTGGAGGACGAAGAGCAATAAGAAAATGGAGTCAGGGAAAATATTTTTAATTTTCTTTAGGCTTGTGTCTTCCTTGTACTAGCTAAAGTGCAGACTGAAAAATCTGGGCGGTTTTACTACTGCAGGTATGATGACCTCTGAGAAAAAGGATGCTTAAGCTGTATGAGCATCCACAGAAAGTCAGCACTGGCTGGGGGTGAAGAGAGATGGGACGAAGGGGGAGGTAGGGTATCTAGGTCATTACATCTGATTTCTGTGAAGAAGAATGGACAGAGAGCTATGTTGAGGAAGTGTGAGAGGAAATTGGAAAAAAGAACAAAGCAAGCCTAAAAGGATTTGAATTCAATACAACAGAAGCCAAAGGCAGCAGCAGCCTGATGAAAATCCAGCTTGGGGGGTATTATCTGGTCTGTATAACAGAACCCATGTATTAATAATCAATGGTGGGAGATTCAAATGAAATTATCTCATAAGATATTAGTGATATGAAATATCCATATAAAATGAAAAGAAGTTCTTAGCTAAAATGAACATAAGAAATCATTCCTCCCTACAAGATTCAAAACCTCTCTTTAAATAGTCATGCTCAGAGTTGGATAAAAAATTGTTTCTATGTTTTACAGAAGAATATAGAACTAAGTCTGTGAACAGAGTTTTTTCTGTTTTGCAGTGTGCTCTCTTAACCTTTATTACAGCTAGCAGTAGTAGAGGAAGACAAGGTGGTGCTGGTTGTTGGAGAAGATAAAGAAAAAAGTGCACTACCTCTTTCCAATAATTTAATTACCATTTCAAAACTGTTAGTTTGCATATGCCTGAAATTTCAGAATAGGCACAGTGTGATTTGTTGAGGCCGGTAAAGCCTACTTTTTTGGATAGGATACTCGACTAGAAAACCTGCCTCTCAGAAAAGATAACACTACTTTTTCCCCCACTAAAACACAACAGTCAGGTCAATTTCTCTTTATTTCCATTTGGCAGATAAAGTAGCTGTTCGTGAGAATTACTCAAAAGTATAATTTCAGAGCTTAAGTTCAGTAATGCACGTAAAAGTAAAGAACCATAGATGGAACTGACTAATGTATAAAAAATTCCTGTGATCTCTTCAGCTTTTGAGATTGTAGCAATATTGCAGATGTTTAGATAGCAAACACATTGCAGAGATTTCTTTTCTTTTGTTCTTGGGAGGTCAGCATATTGGCAGCCAGAGCTTTCATGTCAGTCATCTTGGAAAGGAAACAGCAGCAGCAGTTCCACTGAAAAAAAATTTCTTCCATGTTAAAAAAATTCAGTTCTACAAGTATTCCCAGTCTTACATTTTCTCTCTGTCTCTGAAACTAGAAAGAATCCTTCAGACCAACAGGAATTTTCAAAATATGATTGCTAGAGAAAAGCATCAACTGCTGGCTCTTCAGAACCAGCAAAGTTGGAATAAAAAAAGTATGCAGTTGTGTTTCTGCCAACACTTCAGAAAGCATAGCCAGTAATGGTGAAATAAATAAATAAATAAATGTAACAAAACTTAACGGAAGAGAAATACAACCAGAGTTTTAAAACGTTCATTAGGTGACACCAAAGAAGAGTTCCTATTAATGGCTACTGTTGGAGACCAGATACTAGGGATAAATGGATCACTGTCTCATCCAGCATAACACTTCCTCTGTTCCTCTGTTCCCTGTTGTTACATTAGCATTTTTAAATGCTATTTTAAAACTAAGATAAACTGTATTTAAATATAGGAAGTAGACCATGGATAAACAGTTTATTCTAAGAGATGAAGAAATTTCCTCAAGTTTTTGATGAATGTCCCGTTTCCTGCTCAAGGATAGTCCCTTTTGGTAACTGGAATGCATTTAAGCCCTTCCAAGTTGAATGCAGTAGATCTCGCCTGTGCTCTAGTAAGCTTGAAAACCTGTAATTTATCATTATGTGGTGATGTCATCAGCTCATCTTGCATAGAGAAGGAATAGTTTTATCAAATAAATTACATAAGAAATGTTTTTTCCCTAAAGGTGTAAGATTTTGGATGTACTTCTGCTTACTTCAGATAGACACAGTCCAAAAATTGTATTTCCTGTTTCAAACTAAAGGTACTTTCACCACCACCACGGCTGCCCAGGTCTGTGAATAGGTCTAGTGATCAAATTTCTTTTAGCTCCTCTGCAAGTAGTGTCAGAGGGAAAATGTTGGGCACTGAGGGTGCTGCAGTTTGTTTGCATTTTTACTATGTTGAGACACTGATAATTGAATCATGGGTGACATGACTATTATGCATCATGATTTAAGATTCAGGGTATTGGTCAAATTCCTTTTCTTTGAAAGGGGATTTTTTAAATGACGTTACAATTAAAATCCAACTTCTTTTGTAAGTCAGTGGGAATTAGGTACCCAAATGTCTTCCGTGCCTTTGAAAATCTCTGCATAAGTTTATAAATTTGATCACAACAGTCCCTCCTGGCCCTCTAATCTATGAATCTCTTAACCTTCCTACCATGGGAATTAAACTAATTTTCAGCTCATAGATTGGTTACACTGAGATCCACTTCATTTACTTACTGATGGGATTTATTTTTCCCTGTTCTATGCTGAAGGAAATGTAAACCACTCTCCTAATTCATAGTAGTTATTGCTGATTCTGTTTGTTTTCTAGGAGTTTGTTTTGGGGGGTGGATGACCATTTCTGTATATATTGTTTAAGACAAACAACATGGTTTAAATCAAATAATTAAAGTTTTTATTTTGTGTTTTTAATATTATTTCAAAAGTAAAGAGAGCATGTAATCAGCAAAAAGAGAAAGTAAGCACACTGCAGGGCTGGAAGAGAAAGCTTACTTGAATTTTTCCCTCCCTGATGGTGCATGGATGAGAGGACATTATGGATTCATACACAATTGCTGTATTCCAGGAGGACTGCAAAGTGACTTTCTTCTTTCTCTGTAAAACTTACCCACGAAACAACAATGTGAGACAAAGAACAGAAAATTCATTTTTTTTCTGTACATCTCTTGTCCTTCAAAAATGTCATGAAAAAAACTAGGATTTTTCCTAGGAACTGAGGGTCCCCACGAAAAATGAGTGTAACGTAGAAAACTGTTTGCTGACACTACTGGTTGGACTAAAACGACTAATCCCCCAAAACTCTGCATTGCACATATCTTCAGCTCACCACCGTTGCTGTAATATTGCAAGACACTGCGATGAACAAAGTCGGATTTATCTGAAACATAAACAGTTGCTTATTTGTTTGAAAATTTGTGGATCATGGGAATAATACAGTCTGAGATGTTTGTGAGTGCACTCATTTAATGAGATTACCAGCCTCTTATTGATAACCTCCACTTGCTCAGACTGAATCTTTACAAGTGCAAAAATCTTTACAATTTACAGGAATATATTTTTACTGGTGAAAGAAAAAACGTTATTGTGTTTTGGAAATCTGCTTCCCTGTAAATAAAATCATCACTAAATCCATTAGCAGGCATTTCACTGCTTTTCGAATTTCATTGTAAAGTCCTGTGAATATTGTTTGTCAATAGTATGTTTTTATAATATATTAGGAGCCAATTGGATTGGCATAATTTGGATAGTTTTCTTTAGCATCAACAATAATAATCACGGAACTAAAATCTAGACTCTCCTGCATCCTGCTCTGCCTATAAAGATCTGGAAACCTTTTTAGTCAAAGCTTTTCAGCAAGACATTATAGGCTTAATTCAGTTGCCTAAACACAACTGAGGTATCACACCTGAGATACCTTACAGTGCCCCACCTAACCTTCAGCAGGTGCAGACTTTGAGTGTTATGTTTGCTGCCTTTGCATGAATACCTCAGATACTCTGGTTGCCTCAGAGGTACTAAATACCTATGTGTCGGCAGCTGAAACGAGGACTCTGTTCCAGACTGTATTTGAGAATGCTCCGCCTGCATGTCAGCTGGGTGTTCATCTCCCATTGTGGAAATTGATCAGCACAGTCAGTGGAGAGCAAGTCTTCACATGCTAAAGTAGTCACCTACATTTTGTCAATTGATTAGTTCTCTGGACTCCACATGCTGTGTGGAGTAGGTCTCTGTGAACTATGCTGGGAACTTAGACACTTAGTTCACGTGTAGACATATTTATGTACTCAAATTCTGTTTTCTAGAGCTGATTTTCACCTTATTTCATTTGAAGGAAACTAGTTATCAATGGAGCATATTATCTGATTATTCAGAAATGCTGATGTTTTCTTCTTTTTAAAAAAAAACAGAAGACTAGAGAAGGGTTAGAACTGATTTTTTTCCCCCCTACCCCTCTGGCCCTTTAGAGAGAGTCAAATAGTATTGATAGTGGGAAACCATGCTTCTGTGAAAAGTTTGTTACATTCTACTGAATGCCATTGCAAGAACATAGCTGTCTGAAGGAAAGTGTCTCAGATGTTTCAGAATTCTACCAGAAAATTTAAAAAACTATAATAATTGGAAAAGGTATGTGACAACAGTAGAAATAGGAGTCCTAGCACTATGGTAATGTCCCTATATAGTTTCTAGGACTTGAACTGTCACATCTGCATGACACTTTGTTGATCTTTGTATATACACTCAGCTCACCTGAAGGCAGTTTGAGTAGAGATACCCAATCCTGTGTCATGAAGGCATAAAATTTTTTCACTCTAAAGGAAGATTTTGTAATGGTTGACTTTGCATCTATAGCAAAAGGCATCTGTACATGTGATTGAAATTACTGAGATTGAAACTAAGTTGAGTTGCCTTATAATATATTAAAAAAACCCCAGATTAACAGAGCACTAACTTTAAGGCCAGTTTCTTATAATGAGAAAACAGAGGATATGAAGTTTAAGAGAAGGTAGGAAAATAGAGTAAGATGATTCAGAGGCAAGTAGATACAAATTAAAATATTTTACTGCGTAATCAAAGTTAGGAAAAAGAGTATGCATTAGCTCCCATGGAAAATAAAATAAATTTTAGGCCTGCTAGGATCTCCTCCTTCACATCTTCAATTCCCTCTTTTTTTCCCCTAAGGCTTTGCTACTTAAAAGAAGGCTTGGCTGAATGACAAGTTCATGCTTAAGTTATATTAAAAATGCAAATATGTATATAAAAATGGAATAGTTTTTCATCTTCCCCACCACTTATATATCACTCCCAAGTTAATAAATACTTTGGGTAAAATTTAGTAGCCTAAAGACAGACGTTTAGTGCTATTTCAGGCATTCTGTATCTCATGTATTCACGTGGGGCTGACAGATATGACATAGGACCCACTGAGATTCAGTGCCCTTCTTCTGGAGTGACAGATGATCAGGTACAATATGAAAGCATGCCAAAAGTGATATTGTTTATCCCTAGTTAGGCAACTGAATCACACCTTTTAAGACAGAGATCACGTGTGAAGTCAGGAGCAAAAACTTTCAGTGATTTCCACGGAGCAAGAATTATACCCCATGATTACGATAGCTGCAAAATGTTAATCACAACATCCTGTCAGACGTCCCCAGGACCTCATTAATAGGGACCTTTTCCTCCTCCAAACGTTAGCAATAGAAGACATTTTATTGACTTTACAGAAGTTGAATCAGGACATATGGGTCAGTCTTAAGAATATCTGTTAACTGTGAAATACTTAACTGAGGTTTATTAAGATCCTTGCATACTCCCAAGAGACGTGCTGTAAACTTGCTGTAAACTTGTTTACGTTTGCTTGTAAATGTGCTGTAAACTTGCTTGCATGACTAAAGTAATCGAGTTTACCTAGAGAAAAATATAGTGACCAGTCTGTATTTGCTCAAGTTTGTTTAGATGTCTCAGGAATTTTTCTATTTCGGTGATTTCCATCGGTGGTAAAACAGTTGCTAGTAAAATCACATCATTATTTAAGCAGAACTATCTTTTTGATCATTTAAACACTAATTAAGTGTTCACAACTTGAATTATTTATAAAACTTTCTTAAGAAATGACACACTTAAGAATGACTGCCTATGAACATAATTGTTTTTGTGAATTGTGCAGCTTTTGTAGCCTGACAGCTTGGTGAAAGGAAATCATACCACCATGTCACAATTTATTTTGCTTTGCTATAATAGGAATTTGAGCATGATCTTTACTGATATGAAGTGACATCTGATTCAGTCTGTCCTAGCATGGTGTAGTAGCACCCTAGTTAAAAGTTAATATATAACACAACTTCAAGTGGATTGCTGGCTACTATAAAGTATTTTCTACTACCAGAACTTATTCTGATGAAAAAGATAGGAAATGTGGCACAAGATTAACAATCCTGAAGTATTTGCTTCCTTCAAAAGTAAACACAGAGGCATGGCATACTAGTTTGCCAACCAACTATGGATTTCTATTAAGGTGTTACTGTGCTAATAAAATGACAATCAGTTCTGAGAATTAATTTCAATATAGGCATTAGGAAGTCCTTAAAGCCTTCTAATGTTCCTTAGAAAACATCACTGAGAGAAGTATCAAAGACTTATACTGCAGTAGTTAGGATAAAATTAAATAAAAGAGAAGGTTGAAAAAAGAAAACACATGAACTTTCAGCACAGAATTGTGATGCTGAGAACAAAATTAATCAAGACACCAAAGGACAAAGAGAGAAGAAATTCTTTAATCTTTAATTGCCTATACACCAATGATAGGAGCTTGGGTAATAAACAAGCAGAATTGGAATTGCTTATTTATGAGCATAAACACAACCTGGTTGGTATAACAGAAACCTGAGGGGATGATTCACATGACTGGAATATTAACATCAACATTTATGCTTCTTTTAGGAAGGATCATTTAGGCAAAAATAATAAGGGGAGTGGCACCTTTTCTTAAAAAACAATTCTATCCTTTCTTGAGTTAGGGACAGTTTTGAAAATAAAAGGATGATAATCAGTGTTTATATGAATAAACTTGGGAAAGAATAGTATCTACAAATATATGCTGCTCAGCAGATATGCAGATAGAGCAAATTTACAAATGCCGGATCATCAAATCATGCTGTAAACTGGATGACTGACTCCTTAACCACCTATAAAATTCAGGAGGAATTTAAAAACCTGAAGTGGCATTCTGTAATCTAGGGGACTTCATTCTTCATGGCATAAAGTAGAAGCCTAGGGCTACCACTGTTAAAATATCACTGGAATTTCTCATTACTATGTAAGAAAATTCTCAAACGTCCTCTCAAAAAATGCTATGAAGATAAACAGGGGGGGATTCAGAGAAGTACCACAAGACTGACTAAACACAGTTAAAGGCCACTGCAAAGTGAAAACCTGCTGATATTAAGATTATTTATCTTACCAAATGGAAGATTAAGAATGACTCTGTGATGGTTTATAAAAAATTAGGCATTAAAAGATAGTGTCTCAGTATATAAGGAGAGTTTATGTTCCAGTGCTCAACACTTCTTTTGGGTGCCTAAAATATATTTTATCCATAGTGTGTGTAAACAGTTCCTGGAAGACCAGAGCACAGATCCCTCTGCTTACAGCTAAGTAATTGTGAATATAGATTTTGCCAACGGAAGGAAGATTGTGATCCTAGAAGTGGAGCAGCTTGGAAACTACTGGGTTACCTTTTCATGCAGTTTTAGGTTACTTTGTCACTGTGATATGACACCACCAGTCATTGCTCTCTCTTTGACTTGTAGGTTTTGTCCATCCTTGTCAGAAGTGTTTCTCTTAGCAAAGTAAATCACACGAAATGCTATTGAGTACTGACTGTATGATGAATATAATCTCTGGATAATTTTAACTATAGTACAAAGGCAATGGGTGTGCTGTAGTTTGATAAGGAAGATAGTAAAGTCCTCATCTGACTGCTTGAATATTAGCTTATTACAACACTTTTTATGAACGGCATTATGTATGTTATATAGCTTTCATGCTTTTTGTATACGAGGCAACATCTTTGTCTACTGCTGTAAATTTCATAGTGATGGAAGGGTAATGAGACAAAGTGCCAAACTATATGAAAATCAAATTGCTGTACCACATGTAAAGAGACTGTAAACTGTTACTGCTCAAAGGTTTTAATGAACTTGAATAAATTGTGTCCTTAAACTGCAGAATTTAAATGCCAGAGGCTCTATTCAGGGTGAGCAAGCATGTCTGGGCTGTACTTCCATTAACACAAAAAAATTTCTTCTAAGTTATAATAGGGTTGTGACAAATTTTTCTGCAATTTTTCTTTAAAAAGACAACTGTCGAGATATTTCTCATGAATTTAAAAATTCTTTTTTTTTTCTTCTTCTGTGGTTATAAAAGGCCACTGGGTATATGAATGGTATATGGTAATAGTAGTGTAATAAAAGTGATTATAACTCCTGAAAACTGCTCATGTATATTAGAAATAATATGAACTGTAATAAAAAATAGTTAGCAACTAGAAATGAAGGTTGTCTTTGGATGATCTGATAACCTAGTTACAGCTACAAGGAAATGTGACTCAGCATCTGAATAGATGAGAGAGGCAGGAAACTTTCTAAACTTAATAAAGTTGAATTCTACTGTCTTTTTAAACTTGGTGCATTGCATAAATATATAAAATCTTGACCATATGACCTATTTGATCAGCAAAACATGCATTCTGGACCCTGAAGTACTCATGTGACTCTCAAATTTAATCAGTATAAAATTGCTTTACTTACTTACCCAAATTCTTTCATTGTGGTTAACTGAGGTTCTTCATAGGTGTGATGTCAGACTGCAGAGTACAGGAATGTTGGTGCATCAGGTAATGAGTACATTATTCGGGATTTCAAGGGACCTATGCTGCATAGATGCAAAGGACGCTAAATCATTTATGTGAGGATTGTTCCCATTACCCTTGCTATTTGGGATGTTCAGCACATAAAAACCACATTTAGTTGCTTAAAAATAAACCGCAGGTGCTTAAAAATAAACTGCATCTTTAACTCACATCTTTGTTTCATTTGTAAGAAAATAGACCATTTTCCTAATTTTTACATGTAAAACACTAAAAGATAGAGAATGATATCTACAAAAGTTTGGTCACTGCTCCTAGAATGGATATAATAATAACGCAGCATTTGTCATAAAATGAACGTAGGGTTTCTAATTACAGCTGTATATCAGAAGGACAAAAGTTATGGTGACTTGTTCTCCTTGGAATAGTGTCTCTAAGTATTTGTTGTGTGCTCTACATCTGTTACATGACAGGTTGTTAATGATGTGTGTGTTCATTAAAGGTAAAGTGACTCCTGTGTGTTGTAGTCCCTAAATCTGTCTCTGAAATCCCTACTTGAGTACCCATGATACATTTTCCCAGATTAGGCCCAAAGAATAACTAGTAGCTGCACTATTCTCAATCAATTTTTTCTATCAAGAACATTCACTGTAGAGTTATTTAAGCAAAAGACAATACAACAACCAGTCCTGATATACGTTATTAAACATTATCATGGATTTCTGTCATCTGCTTTGCTTTAACAGTCCTTAGGCATATTCATAATGTAAAAACGTGTTCTTTATTTTATTTTATATTATACTACTTTATCTGCCTACAGATGGAATTGTACTAGCCTGGGGAAACAGTTGTGTCCAAAACATGAATAATCCAGCCTTCTTCTTCAAATTTTTTCTTCATCTTTTCCAGAAGAATTTCATCTTCATCCATTTCATTGACTAAAGTCGCTGATGGCCTATTGATGGCTCAATCAAGAAAGTGTTCAGTAATTTTATTCTTCTTCTTCCTTTCAATCTTGATGATTTTTCTTTCCATCTATGCTTTCTCTCTTGGCTCTGCTCACCAGCCTTTCCTCAAATGTTACTGGTTTTGGTCTCCAAGGTTTCCAGTGCTACTGTCACGAAACCCAGTTACTTTGGAATTACTGTTTCTTAAAATGAAACTTCTGCTAAAGCTGTGGAAAGTCAAAATCAAAAAAGCTAACTGGTCTAGAGTAATGAGTATTCTTGAAATACAAAGGATGCACTTTCCTAGAAGATAAAAGATTTTGGACAAAATTGCTCAAAAGATGAAGACGAAAGGTTAGCTGTGAGATAATAGGATTTTAAGAAAGCATTAGAATAAAAATGTCATGAAATATTATTTAACAAATTCAGATCGATAGAAATGATTTGTTGTAGTCTGAGAACCAAGGAATTATAAACAAAAGATAGTAAGAATAAACAGTAATATATCTAGTTGCAAGTTTAAGGATTTCCATTCTTTCAGTCACAGTTACAAGTGCAATAACAATGAGGGTGTTGGAAGAACAGAGAAAGGAAGTTTATAAGGAAGGAAGTTTGTAAGTTCCCCCTTTGTGAGGGAAGTTTAAAAGCACTAAATGTTTGTCTTGACTAAGCAAAACCAAATGCTACAGGTAAAACCAGTACCAAAGTTTTATCATGGGTGTTAGTGCGGTCAAGATCTGACACCAAGGAGATGAAGAATTTTTTATAGTCTTGTAAAGCATGCAGTTGTACCGGGTGCGGGTGCCCAGGCGCTGGC
>NW_009187188.1:0-16361 GCF_000690835.1 Fulmarus glacialis
TGTCCCAGCCGGAACCAGGACACTGCTGATGGGAAGTAATGAATTATTTCCTTATTTTCTTTGCTTGCACATGTAGTTTTTGCTTTACTTATTAAACTGTCTTTATCTCAACCCATGATTTTTCTCACTTTTACCCTTTTGATTCTCTTCCCTATCCCACCTGAGGAGGAGTGAGCAAGCAGCTGTGTGGGGCTTAGCTGCCTACTAGGGTTAATCCACAACACCTATAAAAGAAAAACTTGGATAAAGTATCTCTCACCTATTACTTTAGAACATCTAGACAAGCAACAGCTTATCTCTAGCCAAGCAAATCTTTGATTTTTTCTGTGGATGGTCAGGAAAAGCTACATCACCTTGGCTCTCTGTAAAGAGAAAAAAACTTGATATAAAAGTTGGTTACTGATACAGTGTCTTCAGAGGAGTTTAAAATAGACTCCAAATGACAAAAGAAGTGTTTGACAGGGGGATTTGGTTATCAATCTTTTTTTTTACTCCTTGTGATCAGATGACTTCTCAGTCAGGTTACGTTTTTTCAGGTTTCGTTTGTGGACACACCCAAGTGAACATAGGAAGGAATAGTACATCAAAGACGGTGGCACATCAGGGACCAAAACAATAGGCTGTCTTAATAGCAAAGATTCCAGGACAGAAAGTTTAATGTGTGATATGAAATCTCTACATTGAAAGAATATGTTTCAGTAAGCTCCTGTAATGGTAACAAATCAAGAAAATCATTGTTCAAATGTAATAGATTATGTAGTATTTATTCTTAAAATTAATTTGTCTGGAAAAAAAAAAATGCTGGAGATACAGTCTTTGAAGTATAAAGACTTATCTCTGTAGTAATTTTTATTTCTCAGCTAAGAATGAAACTCAAGGATGAAAGGCTAGATAGAACTCCTTAATAATCTATAGTCTATCCACTGTATTCAATTTTTATTATTCAATATTATTCTTATATATATCTGATTAAATTATTTGTATTTAATTTGAAAAGTCTGATGGTGCTACACTCCACCATGCAGACACAAAAATTCCTTCTTTCATAAGCTGACATTTGAAGACGTGTCAGAAGCAGACATTTGTTTAGACTGATTTCCTTTTTGAACATATGAGTGAGCATAAGACGTAAAAGCTTCCTGGATCTAATTTGACCCTCCAAATAACTGCCACAAAGTTACTGCAGAAAAAGACACTACACTGATAAAACAAGTGATCTTCATCAGTGATCTCATTCTTGGTAACTGAAATGGAGATACGCAACTGGCAAGAAATTAGCAGTAACCTCAAGAAGCTTTGTTTTCACAATTCATACGATTCATCAATGAAAACAAAAGTAAACAACTACATAACCCCTGAAACTATCCTATTATTTTCTCTGTAGTGTCCTTCAGTGGTATTCAGTATAAAATATGAATGCATTTAACTCAATTTACATTGTTTAAAATAATTTCACTTAATATAAAGGAAGAACAAGCTGATTTCTAATGTCTTTTTTTCAGATTGTCTCTAAGTTACTTTTTTGAGTAAGGATATTAAAAAAAAAAAAAACCAAAACACACAAAACACCCCCCAAAGAACTCAAGAACACCCCCCCCAAAAAAAAAAAACAAAAAACAAAAAACAAAAAACAAAACCACCCAACCCCCTTAGGCAATGATGCAGTGTCACTTATTCTCATTTCCCCTTTTTACAACAGTTATATCCTTCAGAAAAACATAATAGCGTAAACTCTCAAAGAATAATTTTCTAAATAATAGGACCCAGGGTTTTTTTTCTTAAAAATTTCTACTAACTAACAACTCAATTCAAGCAGGAAATAAATAGCCTTAAAATTATATATCTCTTGAATGAACAAGCAGTATTACAAAGCAAACAAGTTTTTTAAACTTGAGTCATGGCTAACAGCTGAAAAATGTTTGGACTCTCCTTTTAAGTAACAACCCTTCCTAAACGGCAATATATGCCCTTGCTCAATATCCAGTGCTCAAGTCTCTCTACAGTGGCATCAGCTTCTCCTTTTTCTGTTTTCTGCCATTCAAATTACTGCCATTGTTAGAACCTGTTTCACAATGAACTTCTGTCAGTCATCCCCAGTTTGTAGAAACACACATAGAGGTGAAAATCTCGTTCTCAATAGGCTCAAATAAATCTTTAATACGTGTGTCCTTGTTTCGGCTGGGATAGAGTTAATTTTCTTCCTAGTAGCTGGTATAGTGCTGTGTTTTGGATTTAGGATGAGAATAGTGTTGATAACACACTGCTGTTTTAGTTGTTGCTAGGCAGTGTTTATGCTGGTCAAGGACTTTTCAGCTTCCCATGCTCTGCCAGGTGCACAAGAAGCTGGGAGGGAGCATAACCAGGACAGCTGACCCAACTGGCCAACCATGGGGTATTCCATACCATATGACTCATGCTCAGTATATAAACTAGGAGGAGTGGTCTGGGAAGGAATGATCGCTGCTCGCGGACTAGCTGGGCATCGGGCAGTGGGTGGTGAGCAATTGCATTCTGCATCACTTAGTTTGTATATTCTATCATTGTTATTATTATTATTATTATTTTCCCTTCCTTTTCTGTTTTATTAAACTGTCTTTATCTCAATCCATGAATTTTACTTTTTTTTTTCCTGATTCTCTCTCACCCATCCCACTGCAGGGCGGGGGGTGAGTGAGCGGCTGTGTGGTATTTGGCTGCCTGCTGGGTTAAACCACAACAGGCTCTCCTGCAGCCAGGGAGAATGGCCTAAGGTCAAGGGACCTCCACAGGAGATCCAGTTTTTAGGAAAAAAATGGCAAGATGGATGTCATCAGATCCCAATGGACGTGATCAGCAAAAGTCAGGGTGCCAGGAGGAGCTGTGCTTCAGTACCAACCACTTCCGAAGCAGCTCGAATCCCTTCAACTGCTGCCAATATCTATTTGTCAGTTGGAGTATAGCGGGCCTCGGATCCTCTGTATCCCCAACTCCAAAACCCTAAGGATCGACCTCGAGTCTCCCCCCGGGGTTTTCTGACAGAGGGTCCAGGTAGGGCCATTCTCCCTGGCTGTGGTATAGAGCACATTTTTAACATCTTCTCCTGTCTGGACTGTGCCAAGGGCTACTGCGTGAACTATCTCCCATTTAATTTGTTCAAAGGCTTGTCGTTGGTCAGGGACCCATTTGAAATCATTCTTCTTTCAGGGATAGAGAGGGCTTATGATCAGACTGTAATTTGGAATATGCATCCTCCAAAAACCCACAACACCTAAGAAATAATAATTATTTATGAAGATGATGATGATGATGATGGAATATACAAACTAAGTGATGCAGAATGCAATTGCTCACGACCCGCCGACTGATGCCCAGCCAGTCCCTGAGCAGCGATCACTGCCCGTCAGCCAGCTCCCCCAGTTTATATACTGAACATGACATCATATGGTATGGAATACCCCATGGTTGGCCAGTTGGGTCAGCTGTCCTGGCTATGCTCCCTCCCAGCTTCTTGTGCACCTGGCAGAGCATGGGAAGCTGAAAAGTCCTTGACCAGCATAAACACTACCTAGCAACAACTAAAACATCAATGTGTTATCAACATTATTCTCATCTTAAATCCAAAACACAACACTATACCAGCTACTAGGAAGAAAATTAACCCTATCCCAGCCGAAACCAGGGCAACTTGGAAGAGAAGCAGGCACGTATAGGTGTCTATTGCGCACTATTATCTTATTTTCTTGCAAGATTGGGGAAAAAGGGTATTCACTATTCCATGTTCCCTTGGTGAACATCTGAACTTTCCTTTTTGTGACAAAATTTACTTCCGTGCATAGGGCCAGCTCACTGTGACAATAGGACTTGCATCCCACTAACAAGTCCAAAATAGTTTTTTAACTACAAAAGAGGCTTTCTGCACATGGGTAAATTTCACCCTGAACAAATGTCATTGTTCTACTGTATTTCAGTTTCATTTTATTGAGTAAAACAGAACCAAATACGTAACCTTCATGATTTTCTGAAACTCACTGTTTTCTAGTATTAATATGACGATATTCCTTTTTCCTGAATATTCCTGAACCCTGTTTAAAGGGTTGTCAGTACAAAGAGCTTCACAATAACACCAATTTTTTATTGTGAATATATGCTGATAAAGACTAAAGGTGCAGTAGTCTACAAGAAACCTTAATCCAAGTATAGAATTTCAACTAAAATAATTACAAAATGGGAGACACAAGTGACCACGTTGGTGAACTCTGGATCAGTGGTAAAGTGGAGGGAGAGACAGACTGAAAAAGTTGGAAACACCAGTGCTACTGTATGTCTCAAAAATTTATAGCAAGATTCCACAACTGCCATTATTAAATGCTACTGAAAGGTCAAGTAGCACTAAAATAGTGTAAGGGCCATAATCGGTAGTTAGGAAGAAGCCATCAATATCTTTTGCCTGAAGACTTTTCAGAACCAAAAGAGACCAAATGTAATCAGGCAAGAATGTATCATACAAAATACCTTAATGATAATTAGCAAATAAATTATATAGGTAATAAGTATTTGCTTTATCTCTCCCTTCTCTCTTAACGTGTTATGAAAAAAATAATTAAGATTCGACTGGATAATGGAATAATATCAATCAACGAAGTTATTTAAAACATTTTCAGTCATTATCTTTTTTTGTTTGGTTGGTTATTGGTTGTTTTTTTCAGCCAGTTTTATCTACAGGATAAGATTTGAAAGGTCCATTATCTGTATGAATCCTGAATAATCAGGATTGGTTAAACAGAGTGGTACCTTTACATTAAGTGCAATAGGTATTAGAATGTCAATATTTCAGTGAGTCAAAAATAATTTTAATCTTTTCTGGGCAAACTCACCATCATACTATTAACAATATTTTATATTATTTTACATATGATCTTGCTATATCATTAGAACTGTCAGTATGCTATTAAGTGTTAATATGTGCCTGAGAAAGGAGGTATAATTTTTGACAGTGCTTCAGGAATAAGACAGAAACCCAAATCTCATTTTCAAAAGTGATTTGGGAATATCTTATTGTAGATAAATACACTGACTATGGAACCAGTCAGTGGTAGTGAGGTGCTTGAACACCTCAAAGGTTTTTGGATGTACATATTAAGATAACTTTTGAAAGGGGACTTGATACACCAAGGTGTATGTATGATTTCTAAAAAAAAATGTTATTCTTGCTGAGTACCTGTAGATTAGTACTGAAACACTGTCAGATTGCTCCATTTGCTCATGACCAACTTCACAGTCCTTTATACTCACTTCTACATGTCTCAATCTTGAAAGCTGTACATAAACAGCTGAAATTCCTGGCAACATAGAATGATGGACCGTAGCTTGCAAAGGTCAATCAATGTTGGTTCCTGAACACAGAACCTATGTTCCAAACATATGCTCATTTTCTAACTTGATGTGTTCTGATAAGAACTGTTACACACACCTATAGGCAGTCCAGCAAAACACCAAAGTCATCCAGAAAATTTTTTTTAAAGCTATATCGCAGATTATATCTTGCTGTCATTATGACATTATGTCGTGTCCAGTGTATTCTGATTGCAGGCATGTTCTTATTAAGATAAAATTATCAGGAAAATCTTTGTTGTATATACTTTGTTGAGGGCCACACTGAAAATACTTCAGTGTAGTAACGATGCTATCCCATATTTAGGGCATTGACATGTCATAAATAAAAGGTAAGTCAAGTTAATGGTAATTTCCAGAAGCTATACAGTGATTCATCTACCAACACATCTTCCCACATGCTTTTTCCTTGTATAGTTCCAGTATGATAATATCTGAGTATGTCAGAGATAATGAGAAGTTTTTTGGTTCATGACAGGATTTTAATAATGAATATTTTAAATACAACTTCATGCATAAAATGTATTTATTATGGTACTTTGGGGGAAGAAATTGTCAAATTCATGGAGGGCATCTCAGTTTTGGGAACAATACTGCAACATGCTGCAAAGGAGAAATTTGTCGGTTTCAGGACAAAGTAATTAAAGAGAGTTTCTGCAAGTTTCAGTTAGGTCAACAAAAAAGACTATGTACTTGTATATTGAAAAAATCATGCTGCCAGAAATTAATTAATTCACAGTTATAAAGAAAATCACAAAATCTTCATAAGCAGTTAAATCTGTACATTTTTAAAAATACCTTTTGCAATTAATTTTTATATTTCCCCTTGTGCTTTATTATGAACTAAAATTTAAAAAAAAAAACACCAAACTATTTTGTTGGCTGGTTACATAACCTGGCATTTTATATGCTGGCTGACTGAATTACACGCACACACACCCCCACTTATCTATATATTTATATCTCTAATTAATATTGTATAAAGTTTTTTTTATAGCTTCTGGGTTCACTGTTCAAACTTCATTTTGGATTTTGTTTTGAATAGCATAAATTTTACTTTTTACCTTAAATGAAAGACTAATTTTTTTTCAGAAAGCAAACATGAAAGCCAAGATGTAGTGAAATTAAATATTCATGGGGAAAAGTATCCTCAGTAAAATATATTTTTAAGCAGGGGTGAATCTTTTTTTTTTAAGTCCAGGTCCTATAAAAATATTTCAGGAATTTTACCACTGCATTCACTGTTGTCTGGAGCAAGCATTCATATCTGGATTCAGTAAGCTACTTAAAGGATTTTAATTTCATTGTGCTCCTACTATAGTTGAAGTTAGAAACAGTCTTGAACATTTTGCTGAGCTTTTACCAAGGTAACTTAGAGAAACTGAGAAAATGCATTAATAGTAGAAACAGAAGCCCAATATATAGTAATATGATACTGTCTTTGCTGCATATTCTGGAAACTACAACTCAAGTGCAAGACAAAAGGTATTTTTTAATAGCATATTTCCAGCTGTCTCAGATTCATCTTCTATTATTTTATTTTATTTGTAACAGTAATGGTTACTAAGCAGCATCTGCAACAGCTTATTTCTCTACTTCTTTTCTTGTAATTGTTTTTTTCGTTTTTTTTTTTTCTTTTTTTTTATTACTCTGCCCTTTTATTTTCCCACTAACACTTCATTCTCCTAAGAAAATGAAGCAAATGTTGAATCTGTGTTTAACTTCTGGGTGAGCCTGAAACAAAATAAATTGTCTCACTTCTTCATTTTGTTCATATAGCAGTCACAATTTAATTCAGACTTCAGTTGGTACACCTTTCTTTACAACTGACACAGTTGATACCTGTTATAATGAATACGTTTGATCAATACAAAACAGGAACACCTGCTTACCAATAGAGTATATCTTGGCGGAATATCTTTCCACCTCTGAGTCAATCCTGAACCTAAGGGATATTTTGAAGTGGGGAGCCTGGAAACTAGAATTCATAGCACCACTGGATATGAAAATTATTATCTCCGCAAAGATAGTGACTTCATTACATATTCCAGTTTCCTCCTACCTCATTTCTCAGTGTCCCAAATGTTATATTCCTCTCTCTTTTGTTTCATGGATAGTGACATTATCTCCTCTCACCTTACTAACATGCTCCTGTACTCCCTAAGTACAACACCCTTCTCTCCCCAACAGCTTAAATGATGGTCATAACTGGGTAAAACTCAGACTTATTGTTCTATTCTAAGTCTGAAATTAGCTGCTTCTGTTTCACATCTGAAGAAGGAATTAAATGTCCTAAATCTCATTTTAAAAATCCGTATTATTTAATCTATTTTTTTTAAAAAAGATACACATATAAACTATCCCTTAGGGACATACCGATCTCATGATATTGACACTAGTACTACTGCTTCCTCTTAGAAACAGAAGTGTTTCATGGTGACTTCTGTATACAAGATAGGTGCCTGAATAATTTGACTGCCTAAGGATAAAATGACAAAATTATTTTAATTTTGCATTATGTCGTTCTTTTAGCAATGAAATAAGATGGCAGATTTATGTTGAAGAATCATCACATTATCTTAGGTTTTTAGCAGATGTATGTTTGAAGGATTTGCTACTAGAAAGCAAAGAAAGGATCTGTAAGTGATACTGAAGAATTTGAGGCAAAGATTAATGAGCATCTTTTTTTAAGTAAATACATTATTTGTGTTCCTGCAGAAAAGGGTAAAGGATGCCCCACATGATGATGCAAATTATGACCACCTAGAAATAAGACATGGTCCATCAGTGACCATCTGAGCTAATGTTCAATATAAACAGTGGTAAAATTGAAGACCAAAGCCTTAGTTTTATGTTATTTTTAAAAAGCCATTAGTTGCTGAGACACTTCTGACAAACTTAACCAAACACCCTACATGTTGTCTGCTAACATTTGCTATTACGGAGTCATCTGTAGTTTGTCATTTACAGCCTCAAATTCTTTCCTGATGAAGACAGAGTTAAAAAATTAAGTCATGATTTAGGAAAGATGTTTTGATTTAAAATAACATGCATGATGTAGAAAAACTTGTTTCCTTTTATGAGAGCAAGTACTATCTGAATGATATCTGAGGATGGCCTTCCAAAACATGCAGCTGTTATCTATCTGAAACATGCATCAAATTAAATGTGTTCTCTTTTCCTGTCTGTAAAACATGTATTATGAAGCATTACATCACTGATATGTAATGAAAAAAGAAAACTCTGCTGTCACTGAACATCTGGAACTGCACTGATGATGGAGTGCAGCTTTTGCCTGCCTTTTATGTGAACTGTGATACACAACTACACAGAGGCATTTACTTCAAAATCCTTTACTTATGAAATAATGTGTGACAGGAATGTGCATTTCTACTTTATCCCACGCACAGTGTTCAGAATGCTATCAAACACACGCACAACGATGTACATACAATATTTCTAAGGTAAGTTTGCAAAGTATGAACTCTCATCCCTTTTAAGATTCCCTGAGAACGGTTTGTCTTAAATTATTATGAATCACAGAGAAATTCAGTCACAGAATCTTGCAAATCTGGAGCTGAATTCAATACTGATAAATAATTGGCATGAAATGGATCAAATACCTGGGGTACCTTATTTGTACCATCATTAACCCTTTTTGCTGTTCTTTTGAGCACCGTTTATTTAACTCTGTCCTTGTCCAATTTTCTTTTCATGTGACAGAACAGCCTGAAATCTGAAGTGAAAATTTTTGTCTATATTTTCTATTGCTTCTCCCTTATGCGCATATATATATATCTGTAAACAGAGATAGAGATAGCCTTAGTAAAGCTCACCTTTTTATTCAGTCTGGTCATCCTGCCAAATGCCAGTTGCGCATAATTTTTATAATACCTCTGAATACCAGACAAATAATCACATTCTAGTCTCATAGAATATGGTCTTATCTAAATAGTTTTCTCTTTCCACTTATCAAGCTTCCAGGGAGTTTATTAATGTCTACAGTTTATCCCACCATACACTCTTGGCCTTTAGATGATAAATCAATGAAATTCAATAACGCTTCCTCAGAGCCCCATCTACACAGTAGCTGTTACTTTTCTAAGTAATATGTATAAAGCTGTATATTTTAAATGAAATATCAAACATCTCTACACATCTGAATTTTTTTAAAAAGAGCAATAAAAAGTGCAAAAGAATGATTAATTTCCTGACACAGAGAATAGTTTACATTTCTTGGTTAAAAAGCTGAACAGCTGTGTACTTTTCCTCATTTAGAAAAGCATAGATTGGCCCCCCAAACAAGCTGTTACCTCTTGTAGACAGAGCAGTCCAGACAGGGTCCTGCGACTGGGCAGAGCAGAACTGCACTAGACCATCTTCCCTTCACTACCGTCATCATTAATACTTCCTATGAATTCTTCCCACATAATTACAGGCACAATATGAGAAGCACAGTTATACTAACTCTCTACACAGTCAACTGAGAAAGCTAGCAAAATAAAGGCGATCATTCAGTCCTTCAATGGCATAAATTGCTCTTTGTCCCTATCTTTTGAAGGTTACCTTTTGAGTTTAGTTGGATGCTTAACACTAAGTGGGATGAAGCTGGTCGTGATGCTTCAGGGCATAATGGGGCTGACAGTTCAACAGGGCCATTTCCTTAGCTCTTGTAATGATTTAACCCTTTGTGCCGCATTAGTGGTTTGAAGTATCTGGAAAAGATTACAGAAATTGAGTATACACATCCAAATACCAACAGTAAAGAGACTTGATTGAATAAGATTTTAAAAATAGACTAATTCCAAATGATCTCCTGTTTTATTGTCTAATATTAGAGAAGTAAAATATTATAGCAAGATTTTGCTAAAATATCCCAGGAAGTACAACCTGTGAAAGTGTTATAAATGAAAAGATGGTTTTCACAATTATTTTTCGCCACAATATGGCATCAGTCTTTCAAAACTGTAACCAGGATAACAAGAAGTAAGATGTCCTCCACAGGTATATTAGCCAATCTATGGGTTTTCTGTTAAACCTTGGTTTAACAGTAATAAGAAAAGATCAAGTTTATATTCTATAAAGGGATGACCTGGAAGGTGACTGCACCATGAAATGAATAGCCTCACTTTTCACTATCTTGAATTTTGTATAGATTTTTGCCTGTATAAAATACTTAAAATACTACTAATTTAGATCTTGAGAATTCTACAATAATTCCCTGCCTTTTTTCTGTGAAATTGCATAGCCCAGTTTGAAAGCCCTAGGAGTCACTAGGAGTCACTAGGATGCTTTTTTTGATCCCTTACCCCTACCCCCACCCCTTATTTTCAGAGTAATTCTGCATGAGCATAATTGTAAATAGAGTTTTCTCCATCTCTATGAAGTGTGCCATATCTGTGCATTAATCCTAATACCCTCCGATATTAGTCAAAAGCCAACACATTAACAACAATAAATGGATATGGTTATCCCAATGGCAAACCAAATTCGGTCAGTATTTCAACATTGAATTTACTCTAAAAAAAATGAAATCCAGAATTAAATTTTAAGGTAATTAAATTTCATTATATTCTTGGCTTTATTTAGCATTTGCTAAACCAACTACAAAGACAGTACCGAAAGAGATTCTTTGTCAATGAGTTGCACAGGCTAAGCACTTTCTTTCCCTTCTATCCCTTCACGAAGCCAAAAATTTTGTATCTGGGGAAACTTTTAATGATATTCTGTACTCATTTATAATAAGAGGAATTTAAGAGTGAATTTCCTTCATTATTAATATTATTGCAACTAGAATGCCATGATTATTGTTGCATGCTCTCTTGGATAGATAATACGCAGAGACATTTTTTAGTTACAGCTTTGCATTTTGTATTTTATTTTGAATATATCCAGTTTAATTTTACAAACCTGTGGGACTCCTTGATTTTAATGAGATTGCTGAAGTAATAAATGAAAATTTTAGTGTTCACAAAATATAGTTTTCCTGTGGACCATTCCCAACGCTGGTAAACAAGGAACATTCTTAAATCAAATTTGGATATACCAGCTATGACAGCAGGTACACTTCCCAGAATTCTTTTTGGCACTTTTGCGACATGGGTCATGATAATCCCTCATTATGCCAGAATGCCAACATTTTAATCTCTGGGATGAAGGAAAAAAATTGCAGTGTGTGTGATAGTTCATATGAACAGCCAGAACACCAAGCCTTTCGTCACCCCTCTGAAGCCTGAGGAAATAACATTCATGAGAAAACACATTATGTTTTCTATAAATATATATGGTATATTTTATAATGACCTTAAAATGAAATGAAGGAAAATTTGAAACTGAAGCCAAGAATCCAGTCTCGTTGTTTTCACTTAGGATAGTGGCACAGATGATGAGATTGTAGAAGTACAATGACTGTACTGGTAAATGCTGCACAAGATCCAATGGGATAAACAGCACTTACATTAATCTTGCAATGTATGTATGCATCATATTTCTGTGAATAGTCAATAGCAGTTTTTTGAAAATATAAAAATTTCCAAAATTTACAAAGAACTCTTAAAAAATTAAGCCAAAGATACATTATTTCTGTTGGACAATGCATCTCCATCTTTATTAAATGAAATGCATCTTTTACATGTGCTTCTGGAATTTCAGAAACTTCCAGAATACCAGCTGTATGCTGGCAGATTGTAGAGATGAGCCCAGTACCACTATTATTGTTACCAACAATGAAGAACTGCATGCAGAGTAAATCCTGGAGAGAGTAATAATAAACAAACTCTTCTAAAAACATCCATCCCACTTTCTTTCTTTACTACCTTTAGGATTATGAGTCATAACTGTCCTAAGATAGATATGAAATGATTCAATTGTGATTGTGAAATATTGTATTGGTGCACACTTCACAACATTGTGTTTGAACTTATCCTAAATCTTGCCTTCAGCTTTTAATCACCCATCTTTAGATAAGTGTGACAAAGTTTGCAGCTAGTATAGTTAGATACGTTTAAAAAATATCAAAATTTTCAGTGGAAACAAGCCCTAGAAAACTTCAAAACAATATCTAAGGGAATTCATTAACCAAATTAAAGGTCAAATAGTAGTCTCAATTAGTGTGGCTGGAATTCTCTCCTGCAAATCCACTGTCAGTTGTACAAGAAGGTTGCTGCCAAGAAATCCCTCATTATAAAGATAAGATTTTGGGGGAGATTTACGAGACCTACAAGTGCTTGGATATGATGTTGAGCACACTTATGTAAAGGACAGATTTCAAAGATGTCAGATGTTTGTGACAGCTGATTGGTGACATTGGTATACTCAATAAACTATACCTATCGCAATCCACGCCTTTTTTGCTGCTTTTTCAGGGACATGATTGCATGAATTCATGATTGCATGCATGTATGCCTTTTTTATAGATGCTGCTAATGGGTTTTTCCCAGGAAAAAGATGAGGTAATAGAAATAAGTCTTGAATTCATGAGAAAACATACATTACATTTGAAATCTGCTACACTGCACATTGCAATGGAAACTGTATACTGTGGAGGGTGAAGTAGTAAGATTTTTCTCAGTGTATTCCAGGTATATCTTAGTATGTTTTTAGGAAATTTTTAGAGAAATAGGTCCAGCTCCTCCTGTAATGTGAAAATACACATATATACAAGATCATGTAAGCACATAAGCCAATCTTTTTCATTTTAAACAACATTCAATAATGTAATTGTTTTTCTTAAAAATTATTATAGCAGGAAACAAGGATAAAATAACATTCTTTTGCTGAAAAGTTTTCGAGCTTTTGAACAAATATTGTTCTTGGCTGATATTTAATAATTTGTCTGGTTCCTTAAGGAGTGTAGCAGTGATTACTTCTAATTATTTGAAAAGTTTAATTAATATTTTACTTAATGAATGCCTTAAGAATGGATAGATTAGCTTTCTTACACTTGGTTGCACTTTAGAACACTAAATCTTTATGCATTCCTCAAAATGAAACAAAACCTCTTCAGAACAAAGTTTGTCTAAAGAGCTGCTTATTTTTCTAATCTTTTTGATTCATCATTCCTGAAAGTGTAGGACATCACAATCTGCTACTCCCTCTGGTCTATCCAAACTACACCTGTCTAATCATAAAGAGGAGGAAGGGTTTTTTCCCTTCCTCTGAAGAGAACAAAATTCAGTGTCTTGGTTTACAAAAATATTTAGATTAGCATCTTCTACAACAATCTAAATTTTACTAGACTAACAAAACACAAGGAACGTGCCCTTTAAAAATTCTACAAAAATGAACTCCTCATTACCCACAACTCTGTAGAAACAGTGATGGAGGTATAAATCCTACACTGCAAAAATAAATGACCTAATGACGGAGCAATTACTTCTCCAGCTGCAGCTAAGTAACTATTTAGCAACAGCTGGGATAAAAACCTAAGAATAAGGGGATATTAAGTGTCTGCTCCTGGAATGTTAAAGTTTATTTTATGAAAAATTTTTTGTATCAAATAGCTAAGTCTCTGTGCCCTGGTTTTACCCAGAAACCTACTCAGGAGGAGAGCAAAAAGACTGGGAAACAGATGACGGGAAACCTTTTTTCTGGTAAGACAGGGCTGATCAGGCTTGATGGTAGGACTTTTAGATTATTATATACAAGAACTAAAATGTCTTTGTGTAGTACTGGAAATACTGATGCTTATTACACTTTAAAATGGATGAAGTAGTAAACATCCTAAAAGGGTATAGTAGAAATGGGATATTAACTGAAGTGTTTACAAATGGATCTAGGAAACTTCCATGAAATGATAGGCTCTGATCAATGATTGTAAGAGCAAGATGCATCTTTACAGAAGCAGAAAGAAAGCAACAACAAAAAGTACAGATAGATGCTGGTGATTCTACAATTCCAAAAGTAGCAATTTTCTCAGTGAACTACTGTCTCTAAAGTTCAGCAGCAAGAGGAAAAAACAAAACCTCCAACTATTGTTAGTGGCAGTTCAACACTGGTAGTTGGGGACCTTGTTCCAGAGCACAGCACTGGCCTGACTTGAAGCTCGTATATAGGCAGGGGACACATGGGCTGTTAACACAAGAGGCCACTGTTATGGGTGGGAAATTAGTAAATCAGTGATTAGCTGGATCAACGACTCAATTCTCTTTTCTACCAAGCTCCTGAAAATAAAAGAATGCAACTCCTTAGATGCAGAAAAATAAATTAATTGTTCTGGTCTTAGGGAGAAGTACCAAAAAGACAGGTTTTTCGCACAGACTTTTTGAGAAGTCTAAAGCTCTTTGCAGATTAAGTTAATCTTGGTTGAGTAACTCCTACCTGAGTTTCATATGCCTTTCAATTATTATTGGGAACTCTGTGCAGCATTTCCTGACTGGGAATGAACCCTACCTGACCCAATATTCATTTGTAGAATAGAGAACCTTCTACTGAATGGGGAGATAGGGCTTAAATTCCTCCTCACCCCTAAGATATCAGGAAAAGAAGACTTTTGCTCCCTAGCTTCAGGTAAGTTGCTGTAATTGCTGTAAATGAAAACGTGCATTTTGCTCATTATTGTCTTCATGGTAAAAGTGGAAAAGAGTTTGTGCCTCACCTATTAAACTTTCAGAACAATTATATAAGCCTGTATAGGACACTTTTTTTATTTCTTTCTAAACTACTTGAATGATGTGTAATCACTTTCGGATTCAAATAAAAGTCCATTGATTTTGGTCTTTAACCTAGAAAATGTAACTTCAAGAGTCATTTCTTTCTATGGAGCTGGTAGAGAGAAGAGAAATACACATTATGTAATAGATGGTAGCAAAGGACTTTATGCTTTGTAGTTACTTAAAGTTTACTTTTTGTAACTTGGAAGGGTAAAAAAGGCAAATCATTATGGGACAGTAAAAATACACTTTGAAAATATTAGTCACAAAGTGCACTATAAAAGCATTCATTGAAGAAGATGAGAAACAACCTGTCATCATTAAAATGTCACAAAACTTGCAGAGGCCAATATTTCTTTTTGTTAGAGGCTATGAACATAACGATTATGCAGTTATAATGCTGGGAGAGCTGCATAAAATATTTTTATTTCACATATGACTGTTTTCAGTCTTTCTGTGCTGATTTCAACTTGCCTTCCAAAAGAGCAGTCATTCTCAGTGATTTTGAGGGCAGCCAAGTGAACCAAAAGGTCAATCTAATTAAAAAGGAAGAGGACTTCAGCCCACAGGGAAAAGGGTCCAGTAAAATGCCAAAGGAGTTTGTATTAGAGAAGTACAAAGTAAACAGTCCAAAACAATGAAAAAATTCACATTGGTGTCAAAAATATAAAAACAAAAAAAGAGTATGTGACCTTTTCCTACATTACAAATAAATGGTCTTGTCTACATAACAGAGAATTATTGTGTATTAAATATAAGGAATAAAACTTTGAGTTAGGAAATTTTACTACCATCTTCTAAGAGACTCAGAAAATATTCTATTTTAATAAGCACTTTGAGGGGTGGGGGAGTTAAAATGAAACCTGTTTTGAAGTTGTTTTTCCCCCGAAAGACATGCTTAATGAGTTTAATATCAATGTGAGTCATAATCATTTCGAAAGCCTCAAAGATACAATTTTAGTGTGTAACTGCAGTTCAGTTAAACTCACAAAGAGCAGGAGATTTAAACCTCCATGGCCTTTGTAACTTCTTTAGTGAAACAAGAATTTACTAATGAAAATCAAACTTACTCTGCATTCTATTGAGTCTGGCTTATGGTTTGGAAAGAAGAAAGAAGTGAATTTCAGACTCTGAGTTTTCTGAAATAGTTCATAAATCATACAGGAAGGCACACCAGAGAAACATCTTACAAATTCATCAGAAAAATAGCCATTAGCTCTTTCCCACTGTCCTGGTTTCAGCTGGGATAGAGTTAATTTTCTTCCTAGTAGCTGGTATAGTGCTGTGTTTTGGATTTAGGATGAGAGTAAGTTTGATAACACACTGCTGTTTTAGTTGTTG
>NW_009187189.1:0-29059 GCF_000690835.1 Fulmarus glacialis
TAACCAGCCCCTGGAAAGGATAGTCTGGGGTGAAGAAAGGGAGGAAACAAAAAGGAAGCAAAAAGATGTTGTGTTAATCACAACAATGTTCAGAAATTCTGTTGCCTCAAAAAAACGTGAGCATTTGTATTTTTCTTTTCCCTCTCTACTTTAGTGGCTGGGCCAGGACTGTCTCTAGATTGACTCCCTCAGCTGTAGTAGTTGTTTGGGACCATGGCAGCAGGAGTAGCAGCTTGGTTACCCTTTGCCAGGGCAGCGGCCATAGGATGGATGCCAGTGGCCACAGGTCCCATGCCAGCTGCTCCGCGGCAGGAGAGGAAGCGAAGCCAGGACTCTCTGATTGTGCTGAACGTGAGTGGCATCCAGTTCCAGACGTGGCTGGACACCTTAGAGCGCTACCCCGACACTCTGTTGGGCAGTTCGGAGCGGGACTTCTTCTACCACCCTGAGACACAGCAGTACTTTTTTGATCGGGACCCTGATATTTTCCGCCACATTCTCAACTTTTACCGTACCGGGAAGCTTCATTATCCCCGCCAGGAGTGCATCTCAGCTTACGATGAGGAGTTGGCCTTCTTTGGCATCATCCCTGAGATCATTGGCGACTGCTGTTATGAGGAGTACAAGGATCGCCGGCGTGAGAAGGCCGAGCGCCTGCAGGATGATGCCGATCAGGATCATGCAGCAGAAAGCTCCCTGCCCACAATGACAGCGCGGCAGAGGATGTGGCGGGCCTTTGAAAACCCACACACCAGTACGCTGGCTCTGGTCTTCTACTATGTCACTGGTTTCTTCATTGCCGTCTCTGTTATTGCCAATGTGGTGGAGACAGTGCCCTGCGGGGTAAGCCCAGGTCGCATCAAGGAGCTGCCCTGTGGAGAGCGCTATGCTGTGGCTTTCTTCTGTCTGGATACTGCCTGTGTCATGATCTTCACAGTTGAGTATCTCCTACGTCTGCTGGCGGCCCCTAGTCGCTACAAATTTGTGCGCAGCGTCATGAGTATCATTGATGTGGTCGCCATCATGCCATATTACATTGGCCTGGTGATGACAGATAATGAGGATGTCAGTGGGGCTTTTGTGACACTACGAGTCTTTCGTGTCTTCAGGATCTTTAAGTTTTCCCGCCACTCACAGGGGCTGCGCATCCTGGGCTACACCCTGAAAAGTTGTGCCTCGGAGTTAGGCTTCCTCCTCTTCTCACTCACTATGGCCATCATCATCTTTGCCACAGTCATGTACTATGCAGAGAAAGGTTCATCAGCCAGCAAGTTCACCAGCATCCCTGCAGCCTTCTGGTACACCATTGTCACCATGACAACACTGGGGTAAGTGCAGCTGGCATTTGGTTACAGCCAACATTTCAACAAGTATATTGGCACGAATGGAAAATACTCAATTTAAAAAAATGTTGATACAAAAAATGCCAGGGTAAGTTTTTGTTACAGAACTTTATGAATACGACTCATCACTTCTTTCTAAATGTTTTACACATGCAAGTGAGTTAAAAGTGTTGCTGAAGTTAAAATAACCCAAACCCCAAAACTGCAGATAAGCTGAAAAAGCAAACAAGAAAACAAACCAAAAAAAATCTTGAAACTGTTTGGGTTCTTTGCAATTTTCTCTAACAATTTATTTGGTTTTGGATCGTGACATTGGAATATTTTATGAATATCTGTGAGTTATCAGTGGATTTTTAACAGTCATGTGTTTGCTGAGAGGACTTGTTACAGTGTTGCTAAAGTAGTTATAATTATAAGGAGAACCCAAGTGCAATCTTTTAATTTGATCATACATAAAGGTCTGCCATTTTGTTTGAAGTGATGTATTAATGTAGACTTGGATATTGAGTTCGGTAGTACGAAGTGATTTATCTTCATGAAAATAAAACAGGTATAGATACCTTAATGTTCACAAAAATTATTCCTGATGTTATTTAAGACACGGAATAAATCTCCTTTGATTTCCATGGACCTGTAACTTGTAAATGACAAGTGTCAAACTACACTGACCGGTGACACACTCCGGAAAATGATCTGAGGAAGTGTGAGACATATGACAGATGAAGCATATGTCTTAAAACATAATTCTAATGGCAATATAAATTCTTCTAGAGAATTAGGAGTTAAAAAATGCCATTGTTGACATTAGACCCCAATGCAGTTTAGTGGAAAGATGGGAGATAGTAGTATTTCATAAAGTCTCTGATACCAGAGTCATATTGTACGAGCTGATTCTGTGCACCAAGTTGTAAAATGGATTTGTCTGTAATTATAACAGGGATTTAGAAGGTTGACTAATTTGAGAAGACAATTTTTTGCCCTATTCTTAATTTTGAGCTGTAGAGTATCATCTATGAAACTGAAAATGTTTTGATTCATTAGAAACTGTCTAGTTATTTAATAATTACAGATACTAAAAGACAAACTTTTCATTTCCATGAAGACAAACCCCATCATTTTATTAGTCAAACATTTTGCCACATCTTGTTGGGACTGTTGAGATTTATGAAACATGTATAACTTTTAAATTTAACAAAATGAAAGTGCATTATTAAACTATTATGAAAAAGTTGGTTTATTACATGCAATTGTAATTTAGGTGGGAAATGCACATAACAAAATATTGAAAAAGATAAAGGGACTGTCTTATGCCACTGTTTTTTATAAGAGCTTTTATCTTCAGCATGATATAACAAATGAAGATAAATATAGAGCCTTGTAAATATTTCATACTATTTGTAAGGGCAAGTTATGCTAAAAAGGAGTGACAAGAGCTTTGGGGATTTTAACCTGCTTTTTAGGTTCCTGTGTTTTTTTGGTTTTCGTTTTCTTCTGGTAGTGACAAACTGAAGGGACAAGTTAGCGGAAGGAACAAGTTATGCATGCTAACTAGTTCCATAGTCCTGTATTTTCTGATGCTGATACTTTTTGCCACATATTTTTAGTTAGAACTGTGATGATTTCAACAAATTAGGTCTTAAGAATTTACCAATATTTAGGATGTATAATCTTATTATAAAAGATCAGGAGCTAGTCTGTGGTTTTTGTAACAAAAGCTGTTTTTTGAGTAAGTTGTTTTCGCTGTTACGGACACAGTTTGGGCAGTACTTGTCCATGGTACTGAACATAATTTTGTCTTCAGTTTTATGGCCAGTTTGCAATTGATTATGACACGGGTATGGTCTCTACTTGGCATTAATATGATTTGTTTCACCAAAAAATGAGTATTATTCTGTAGTTTCAGGTTCTGAGGTATTGCACCGAGTAAAATCTTCAAAAGTACTGATGAGATTTGAACATCATTAAAAATCTCTTTGAATAGAGCCTAAGAACCCATTTTCAAGTATGCAGCCATACAATATCTAGGTCCTGAGGGGAAGAAAAAGGGTTAAAAAGAATATACTCATGCTTGACTCCTTTTTCGAGGTAGTTTGCACAGGGAAAGTTTTGAGCAGGTTGTACAGAGATCCAAAGTTTCACCCTCAGAAGTTCAGACATGATTGTAAGTTCAGATATGACAGACATCACAAATCTCTGGGAAATCTTTAATCAACGCATTATCTAGATTATGTCCTTTTAATAACATCATGATAACCATATAAAGATTATGTTTAAACGTTAAATACGTATGAATAATTTAAATAGAATTAACGTAATAAAAGCTTTGAACTCTTTAGTTGATGGAATAATTACACAAAAAGAGAGGGAAATTAAAAGGAAAAGCAGCAAGGGTCAGTGAAAGCTGACTGTAATTAGTATTGCTGTCTTTGCTCTGTGCTAAAACTTCTCGTCCGTTTACTAATATAGGACTCCCATTCTGTTTTAATTTTAGTTTTAGCTGAATTAGGGCTATATAAATGGGCTCTATATGAACAACATTTTTCTTTTAGCAACGAAGCTACATGAAGTCGTTATGTTTTAAATGACAGTCGCACACAGCAGGTTATGTGAAATATTACAAAAATACATGAAAGCTAATACCAAATAATAGATTAACATAAAGTTGAGTTTTTGAGTCTTGGTGTCATTCTCATATTTTGCTAGATAGCAAGGGTATTGAGTAAGCGACCTTTGCAATTTGGGGAGTTATTATCTTGGAAGCAGAGCTATATTTCTCAGTTCTGCATGATTGCTGAGCAATTAAAGTGTCTTTAAAAAACATAGATTACGTTTTCCTCTGCAGAGTGCCAGTGACTTCCAATATTACTATATTTTAGCCTCCAAGGATATCCCAGCTATTAACTGTTCTTGACTGCTCAACTCAAGTAGTACATAGTTGTACACAGAGATGTTATGTGAAAGAAAGGGAAGAAAGGAGGAAAGGAACAGAGAAAGAGAGAGCAAGAAAGAGATGAAGGCTGAAAGAGAGAGAGAGAAGAGAGAGAGAGATGACTCTAGAATAACAGCATGCACTCTGCCAGAAACTGAGTTGTCTGATTTCAAACTTCAAATTAGTGTTTTATCAGTATTACTTGTAGCAAAAGCAAAAGTAAAGTAGGGACAAGGGATAAGAAAGGACAAGAGAATAAAATTGAAAGAGGTCACAAAGCAGTTTGTGGAGATTCAAGATAACAATGAAAAGCATAGAAGTTAGGGGCATAAAGGTCAAGAAATAGGGTAGTGTAAAACCTGGGAGAGAAAAAAGCTCAAGTCTATTAAATTGGGACTGGCAGAATTACATGGGGGCTTGTGAACGTCTACACCCATAATGACACAGTTATGTCACTTTCTGCTGTCACCTCATAACATGATATTCTAATAACTTTCCTTCTGCCCTGTCAGTAGCTAGCAAATGAGCTGGAATAGCTGGTAAGGTTTTGATGGTGTGAGGGTAATGTTTGTTCCCAAATCAGGCAGAGCTATAGTGTAGTTTATGTTTTATAAAGATATTATACTTTAAATAAGGAGCACAGTGCTCTTCTGTGACTAGTTCTAAAGCAATCTCGCTGCTGCATTAAACTTCTATATTTATAGGCTTTACATTGGGTAGCTTTGTCAAGTCATACAATATTTTGTGGATAAGCATAATACTTTATGAAGGGAAGCTTAAACACAAGACTATTCATTTATTTGCTTTGATTGTATAAACTAGAGGTGTGTCTTCCAGAAAAGATAAAGCAACTATTAATTTTCATTATTTGTTAATATAGCCCATAATGTATGAGGAATCCCATCTAAGATATATCAAGTTCCTTGAAGACTTTATAGTCAAACATGTGAGTGGATATGACAACAGAAAGCCTCAAACGGTAAACAGGGGAATAGGGCGATGGATTTAATTTTCCTGCGCATTCTATGCTCTCCCATCTTCACTCCTTTTCCATTCCTATTGCATCCCTATGGGTATATTCCATCCATTTATTTTCTTCACTTTTCTTTCAAACTACCACTTTCCACAATCTTCCTGTTCGGGCATTTGTCTGCTGGCTTGGCACCTTTCCTCCCTTGCTCAGGTCAAGTTTAATGTTCATATTAAGACTCTTCTGGCTTTATTTTTTCTGCATCTTTGTTCCAGATTCCTCATTCATCCTTCACCACTAGATCAAATCTTTCATTCATCATCATTGTCATGCATTTGACCTGAACTTTCCTCATAACAGGTTTTTTTTTCTGACCTTTGTTTGATAGATTTTTTCCTTATGAGCGTCATAAAATTTCCACAGCATCACTTTTTTTCCCAAATGCCACACAAATTATCTTGTTTTCTTTTTCTGACCATTGTGAGTGCCTGTAGTTTCTTATGGTCTCTGCATGCTAGTTTGAAAACATCCATCTCTTCAGAACTCATCTTAAAAAAATTGAGTTCAATAAAATCTAACAAGAGAGCGCAAAATTAGAAATCTTTGTTTTGTGAACAATTTCATTAAAAGTGTAGAAATACTCTTATGATGAATATTACAAAGGTAAAGATTAGTGAAGTTGGAATATTATTTCTGTATCTCGTACTTACATATTGGCTCATTCCTTCATTTTGTGTTTGATACTTTCATACTTGTTTCAAATAGCATTTTTCTATTTTTGTATTCTTGTATACAACCTAGTGAATTTTATATTTTACAAATGTGTTTGATGTCTCAATCTATTTTCTCTTCACAGCAGAGACATTTAGCCTGAATAGTTAGAATACTATATAACAGAGGAAGGACAAAGTGTAGTGTAATCACCTTCAAAGCACATTACCAGATATTCAAAAAGGGCTCCAGGGAGAATTTGAAATACTGAAGAGCAAGGGTCATTTTGATGGCAGTGAAAAAAAATTATTTGTTCTCTAATAAAAAGATTACTCAAACTATATTGGGCTGTTGTTGGCTTGACAGAGAACAGGAGTCATTATATTCGTATGTAGTTGCACTGGGGACCAGCTTTCCTGCTCAAAAAAATCGTGAAGATCTCGTAGAAGAACAGGAGTTAGTTTACTTCACTCATTTTTCTTGAGCATGAATTTCTTTACTTCAGCTATGAAGACCATGAAGGTGATGCTTATCAAAAAGATCTTTCTGCTCAGAATCTGATTTATTTGCTCCTTTGGTGGAAACAGATGGAATTTTGTTTCCTTGTTGTTATTGTGAGTCAAGAATAAGAACAATGAGGTTGGTGTGGGCCAGGATGTAGCAAAGAAATATGCTTAGTACAGCAGAACAAACTGACTCAGAGTAATTATGACTGGTGCCTGATCATTAATGATCATTAATTATGGCCTATCATTCAACTAATCCTCAGTGAATATTGTGATTTTAGTAAAATCCTTAAGTGATCGAACCCAAGAAGTTCAAACTGAGTGATGACAATCTGTACTTGATTCACATCATTGTGCCTCTGTTTAAGAAGAAAAATTTTCAATATAAAAGCTGTATAAATCTATGAATACAGTATTAGAAATAGTGCTACTGTGCAAAAAAAATCTGGAAATGGAAACTGTATTTCTGAACAATACTGCAGAAATAAAATGATTATCCAAAGTAAGTTGAGAACATCTTGCAACTTCAGGGTGACAGTTAACTTTTCAGACATTTGAAAGAAAGTCTAATGAACTACTCCTATTACTTGATTTTTACGCCGTTATAGACCACTGGCAGCAGTTCATAATTACATTATGGTAAGCTGATGAGAGAAGAATCTGGTTCAGCATTGATAGATTGTTCAGAAGAGGGAATATAAAGTAGGAATACAGAAACAAAGTGGTTTTGTTTCATCAGTTACCTGACAACAGAGCTGACAGAGTGATGGAGAAGATTCTGTATATTTCTGTACCTATCATTTTTTGGGCAATAGATGGGAGCATAGATTTTTGTGCAAGACATGGTCTTTAAAACATCTTTTTTCTGCATTGCTCATGCAGTGGAGGAAAGGTTTATAAATTCATAGACAGTGCTTTGAAATGATAGCTCTATGCTGCATTTCCTGAAACAATAATAGTTACCATACTTGGACTTTGACCCCTATCACAATTAGTAACCTAAATTCTACCATTATTTCTTGAGTATTTTTTGCTGAAGCATATGATTTTGATCTTCCTGTGCCTCTGCTAATATTTTATAATCCCCCTGTTAAGTAAAAAACTTGCGAGTTTTGTTTTGGCAAAAAAAAAATCCATTTTCACCAAAGTACACAAAGAAATTTGCATTATTTCCACAGTATAGACTTAAATAAATATGAATTGAGATGAAATACAAAACAGTACTTTTGACTAGAGCACCTGATGTGCGACAGGTGTAAGTGTTCTGTAGAAAAATACTGGATGCAAATATTTACTCAGATATCTGGTATATGAAGGCTCAGATTTAAACATGAGCACATATGAAGATCATGTGACCAATAGATCAGTCCTAGAATATTTTAGCTTCATTAAAAAAAAAAAAATCCAACAAGATTCAGCTCTATTATAATTCAAATGAGACTGCACTTTTTCTCACGCCAGCGTAGACACACCTTATGCATTATTACAAGGCGTATCTTAACGTACCCAGTCATCAGTACAGAGTTCCTACTACCATCAGTTCAGATTCTAGCAGTTAAGTGCATTTACAAAAGCTCACAAAACATTAAAAGACTGCTATCTGTGTAAATATTAAAGATACAAAGATATTATTCATATCAGCAATCGCGTTCTTTGGGTATTTAGAAAAACAGTTTCCTTTCTTATATTCCACTGCGTAGTATTGCTCCCTACTTGTCTGCAGGTCTCCATCCTGAAGGTGAAAGCCTTTGGAGCCACTGTGTAAATGTACTTAATTAGGGCTTGATCCTGCACTGTTACAGAAAATGGGAGGTTGCCTAAAAATCTACAAAAATGTTATTAATATGAACAAAGTCAAATTTTGCATATTTAAAGTATTTAGGAACAGTATTTTGCATTTCATCCCCGGTTTTTCAGTTTCATCCATGTTACTGGTTTCTTTGATCTGGTTGGCTTAAGGGTGAAGTCAAGTCTTACAGACACAGAGATCTCCTGGGTTTATTACTTTATAGGAGCCAAACACTGCAAGGGATATTTTTAAAGGCATTTAGGTATCTGGAGATGCAGATAGGCACCCAGCTTGAATTCTCAAAAGAAGCTTAGGTGCTTAGAAACACGAAGGAGAACAGTTGAAAGCAAGTAAGCTGGGAAACTAGGTACCTAGTCAACTTAGAAAACATAGTCTTATGTGCACTGATGTGTACAAAAATAACTGCTAGGATAAGTAGAGTACTGTACTGAGACTCTGGGTATGTCCTACCCCTATCAGAATCAAATGGATCTTAGAATCATAGAAGCATAGAATCATTAAGGTTGGAAAAGACCTCTAAGATCATTGAGTCCAACTGTTAACCCAACACCACCATGCCCACTAAACCATGTCCCTAAGCGCCTCATATACACGTCTTTTAAATACTTCCAGGGATGGTGACTCCACCACTTCCCTGGGCAGCCTGTTCCAAGGCCTGACCACTCTTTACATCTTACAAGGGTTCAGGTCTTGTTAAAATACAATATGCCCTATATTAACATAACACTGTAGAAGGAGATAGAGTGTTGTGTGTATGGTATTCTTAGGAAAGAGGAATAAGTAATTCAAGAAAAAAGAAAAGGGTAATATGACTGAAAGAGTAATGTAAAGCATCCAAGGGGAAATATATTTTTTGATCCTAATTTTCTGTCTTTGTGTTTTTCAAACCAACAGTTCAGCATGAAAAGATATGTAAGAAATGTGAGTTATGACATGCAGATATTGCTAAATTAGTGAAAATGTTTTTAGAAACTGGGTGCAAAATTATGAAACAGTGTCGGGTAGGAGATTCCATTTTTTCAAAGAAACATCCAACCTGAGGATTTATTGGTTTCAGGAGGTCTCATATTTAGCTTATATACAGTAAATTTGTTAAGATGCTGATGTATGGTAAGGAAAGGTAAGCCGTAATTCTCAATTTTGACCACTGCAAATTCATCCCCTTCTCTGGTGTGCTGGCAAATATTTTTATTTTGTCTCTATTTGATTTTTATGTATATTGTTTGTAGACTTACGTGGGAGGTTTGAGAAGTACTTCGCCTGCATTTGCTTTTTCTTTTTTGCAGTAATACGAGCTTTGTAAGCATAATCTATAGCTCTGCTAGTTGATTTTTACCTTAATCTGTGTTCCTAAATGAAACATCTTTAAAACACGTTTCCCTGATTTTTCCTGGTTCTTTGTATAAAAAGTTATTTTCTTGAGGAAAACATCTTGTATCACAGTTCTTTCTCTTTGAGGAGACATTGTGATTTGTGAGTGGATTTTTAACCAGATGGTTTCTAGCTCAGCTTTGTACTAACTACCACTTGCACTAAAGCTTCATATCAAAAATTAACATATGAAGCGGAACTCCCAATATTAAGAACACTTGTATTTTTTTTTTCAAAATATGATCTGATATAACATAATATGAACATTAAAACAAATATGTTATCTGCATAAATAAATTTGGCTGTTTGATTATTGAAGACTAAGTTTCCTTAAATAGATAAAGCTTCTTATGGTATAACAGACAATATAAACTTCTAGGAATTGATTTAATTAGTCTGAGTACTTTGGTAAATTAAACTAAAGTAAGTATATTCCACTAGTTTTAAATCACCTTGGATAAAAAAATAACTGTGAAACTCCATAAAGGTACTTATAATGATGTAATTTTATGATAATACATTAACATGCTTTGATTAATTATTATTTTGGAAAAAAAATATTTTGAGGCCAAACCCCAACTTTCTTCAAATGTTTATACAGAGACATGGGGGTTTTTGCACTGTACTGGCAGATTCTCAAAATATTTTGGCTGATACACAGGGAACAGTCTTTCAAGTCATCACTTGCAAGCTTGGCCATCCAGGCATTCCTTGTAAATGGCTGAGAGTCAGACTGTGAGGTTGCGAAGGACGTAATTTAACATTGTGTAATAGCTCACAGTCTGAAAGTGTCTGCTGCATCCTAACTCATTGCTCCTTTCAGTAAGATGAACCAAAAGAGTTTTCTGTATGAGAGCATATGTAATGTGAGTAGGATCCTTAACTTTTCATTGTTGTTACTGTTCATCTCTCCCTTTTTTTATAAGCCAAAAGAGGAATTTTATTACTGTGTTAGTGGCCTTACTTTCAGTTTCTGCAACTTTCATCTCTCCCACTTGCAGCCAGTTAACAATTCCCTGAGCATCCTTATCAGCTATGGACAGCAACTACTGCACTGTGCGGGGTTGCTTAGGAACAAAATTGATGCTCTTTGACACGGTGGATTACAGCTGCAACATGCTGGTCCCCAAACTCTCCTGCTTCCCACAGAGGAATGAAAAGCAAAGAGGTTGAAGATGCTTTCCAAATCTGACTGTGAAGAGGGTATATACTTTTTTGTTTTAGGGTATCTAATCACTTCATTATTGGTAAATAGCAGGTTAAGAATTGTGGCCTTTCTATTGAAAGCACAGCAGTACCAAAAAATCTTTAGTAACCACTTTCTAACAGCAACTTTGTAATTTAAATACCATGGTATCTTGCATCACTTATAGAATTGAGAATTTTTAGCTTTTCTAAGCTTTTTGGTTGGCTTTGGTTATTAATGATTTGTTTGCATCAGTTGATCAAATCCATATTGAGACATGGATATCAAGGTCTAGGGACAGGCAGAACTAGACAGAGTATATACTAAGTAAGTCATAGGTGCAGCTATTTCTTGTGTTTATTTGATATGTATTTATATAAAATGAAACTTTGACTATTTGCATTGTAAACTCTACAGTGATTGAGAATTTAGTTAGCATTTACCTTTTTGGCACCTGGATGGATAACTTCAAAGAGTACAAATTGAAGCTTCCCCGCAGACAGATAGTTTAGAGTAAATCTATCCACAGACTGTCTTAATGATTTGACAAGCTCAGTATTAGTTCTTTTCCAAGTGAAAGGGAGGCTCAAGTTTTTTCTGCTTTGCTTGTGAACACAGTAATCAACCTATAGGATGTTAATCTGTGTCAAAAGGTGCTGAGTTTTAGAGGTAAATATTATAAAGGAAGCTCCTTACAAAAAAATGTGTAATATGTGATACATATGCTATCCTTCTTGGATGATGTGCTACTTCTGGCACCTCTCTCCCTTCACCCCATGTCAGTCAGATCATTGCAGAAATGGTAGCTGCTGAAAGACTGCAACCATTATCATTCATTTAACCCATGGTTTCTTTCCTTCCAGGGCTCAAACTTTTGAAATGTAATGCATTAAATCATTCATGAGAGAAGCAATGTTGCTAGTGATGCTGGTGAGCCCTTCAGCACGGTTCAGCCTCTTGCCATGCTGGCAGAGCCGTGACAGCCTCTCTCTTCTTCTGGGGACAGGCACAGCTGCAGACCACAGATGATGCTAACTAGTCTGGTACACGCGACCAATGATTTTAAAATACAGACACCTTTGTGCAGCAAAGTGCACACGTGTAAGATAAAATCCTAATTGTGGAAGGGGGAGATAGGAACCAGTTTTGTTTCAGGTCTCGAGGAGAAGACAGAAAATAGTGCCTGGAGTGAACTGCACAAATCCCTTTGGATGCAACTGCCTTCTGGCCACTGTCTGCCCTGAGCCCTCTTCCCACCACGACTGCAGCACGATGTCTGTCAGGCAGATCCTGGAGTGGATGTACAGTGGGTTTGGCCATGCAGTAGGAAGGAGGTTGTGGGTTTTGCAACACTTTTCCAGAAGGTATGTGAGCTTTCCCTATTTCTCGACGTAGCCACCACATTTAGTGTGCAGTTTGCTACGTTTTCACAAACAAATTAAATAAATACAGAGAAAAGTGCTAGATGATGTGGAATACCGGACAGAACAATGGTTGGAACTATGGATTTGGATCCACATAAGTGGATTTGAAAGGTACTCAATATCAAAAGGCTGAAAACAGGTTGGTTCATGTCTTTAGTGGTGTATCTTCTGCCATAATATACTTTCTGATACCTATTTTCCAGCTCACTAGCTATATTCAGAAGTTCCTTTGTTTTCAAAGCAAACAAATCCAAATACAGCAGAAAGGTTTCCTTAAATAAGCCTTTCATGTTGTTTGTATACAGTTCTTTTCGCAGTTCCTATGTTTGTGTGGAAGGATATAGCTATAGAATTTATAACTGTATCTTAGGTGTGTGGGGCTTTAAAGGAGACAATCAGGACATACAACTCTTTTAAAGGAGACAAGTAGGACGTGCTTTTTTTAAAGGAGACAATCAGGACATAGTGTACAATAGAATTGTTATAGAAGAATCTGGAGGTGGAATTCAAACTTATTTCTCTGCCAGTTGCTTACCATCTCTGGGATATATTTATAAGCTTTAACTTACTCCTCCAAAAGTTAAATCCTTCTGAACTAGTCATCCTTGTCTCACTTAGGAGGTAATGAGAAAAGCAGGCATCTGGACGTGCTCATTCCTCTGCACTGAGTATAAATGAAATAAATTATGATTAGCAGAGACTTAAATATTTAAATACCAAGTGAAATGGCTGAGATAAATCCCAACCTCCGTGTCTAGCTGGTTTGGTCTAGTCTCCTTGTTCCCAGTTACATAACTCTGAAAGGCCCGTAACATATTCCTTTCAAAGATCATAGCAGAGTACGTGCTTGGGATTTGATGACAATTCCCACTTTATCAAAAAGGCAATGTGTCTGCTATGTTTAAACTCAAATATTCTTGTTTTGTGTAACTGTCAAGGCCACTTCAGTGCTTTTGCCAATTTTTTGGCCTTTTCCAAACAACAACAAAAATGTAGATTTGAAAAAAAAAAAAAAAAGGAGTTTTAATGTTTCTGCTGGTTTAGAAGAAGCCTCTAGAAAACTGAAAGAAACATTTAAATAAGTATCCACTGTAATCTTCTGCAGGAAAGAAGTCATTCTTCGAATAGCAATGCTTTTGAATTAAGATATGGAGAGCTTGAAAACCTTAACTTCAAAAGGTTGTAAACTATTCCTGTTCTTCTGAATGGGAAACCTAAAGACTGTTTCACATATTGGTCTTGTTGACTGTTTCACACTGTCAATTTTTAAAGTGCCCCAATGGAGAGGTGTCAGGCATAATCCCCCATGCCATTATTCTAGTGTCTTCCAGGAGGTGTCAGAGCTCTAGACTGCAGTTAGGCATTGCCAATGCATAGCTCTGAAGCAGACTGAAAATCTTAGAGACACACTAAAATAAATTCCAGTGGGGACACTCTCCTCATTGCAGTATTCATTTTCATATTTAATTCAATTTAAAAATTACCATTTTCTTGAAAGCTGCCTCCAGACTAGAGCACTGCAGAAGCTTGAGGGCCACGAGAGAGGATTATGGTCAAAACTGCTTCAGAGTTTGTCTTTCTCATTTACCTTCTGAACTTTGTTCACTTCTCTGCAAATCATACCAGTCTCTCTGGTGAGGAAATCCTGTAATTTGGTATGAAATCCTGTTATCAACAATGATTTGGTTTAACTCATTTTAGTTCATCTTCATGTTCTGCTTTTCCAAAGCAGCAAATCTCAAATTTGCCAGCTAGTACACTTCTATACTAGTGTGAAATAACCACATTTCCTTCAGTATGTTTCTCTTTTGTGTAAGATTTCATGAAATTATGTTCCTTTATGCATTAAATGGCATATTAAGCTTTTTTTTTTTTTTTTTTTTTGTGGAAAGATTTTAATAAACTGCAGAAGAAATAATATTTCCTCTTTTTTCCCCTCAACTGGGCAGCTTTATCATAAACTTCCAAACAAGTTCTAAAGCAAAAGTGCTATCCTGCACCACTGCACCACTACAGAAAGTTTGCTTCTCCTTTGAGGGGCAACAGTGATTATTTCATAATTTGGGGAAATTAATTTTGATTTAATTATATTTTAAAAAAGTAGTGCTCCTCCCATATGCTGTTCAAGTAAATGCTTTTTGCAAGCTTGAAGAGTGATGATGTTGATGGGAGAGAATGTAGGCTCTTTCTTAA
The DNA here is from genome assembly GCF_000690835.1 of Fulmarus glacialis. Classification (NCBI taxonomy): domain Eukaryota; kingdom Metazoa; phylum Chordata; class Aves; order Procellariiformes; family Procellariidae; genus Fulmarus; species Fulmarus glacialis. Next base: position 14,444 of record NW_009187189.1, read on the forward strand.
GCTTCTTGCTTGATTCTAAGTTGTCCTTGGAACAAGTCCTTGTATGAAGACAAGTTTATTTACATACGTCTGAGGCTTGAAGTGATATTTTTAATATGCCAACCACTTTTCCACTGTCTTAAGAAACAAATTGAGAACAGGGACCCATGCAACATGTCTGCAGAGAAATTATTTATCTAACTAGTTTGCTAGAGAGAAATAGATAGAGACAGTGTCAGAAATCTTTATTGCTAGTCCTTCGAGAGAGCAGCCTGGTAGTGACTGGTGTTCTGCACTGGGAGTGGGGGCTGTGATGTGAGAGAGATATGGTGCAGGATTCTTTCTGGATCTTGACAAGAAAGGCACAACAACAAATGGCTTAATAAAATAGCTGTTTTAATAAGACAGAGTAAAACAGGAATATAGATAGCTAGTAAATCTTATGTCCCTTCAGATGCTGGGAACCATGCATTCGTGTAGCATTGGATGGATTTTCCCACAGGACGCTGCAGAGACCCTGTCCATGGAGAGAAGATCCTCCTTTTTGGTCCTTTGTACTATCATATCATATAATTTCTTTTTTTTACAATAAACCAACTCTGTTCATAAAGGATGTTCTGATGAGAACTTCTTGCTGCACTTTTAGATGAAGGCAAGGCCACACAGGTGGCATAATCACCGGCACTGAGCTGCCTGCGGGCTCCTCCGTTACAACGATCTGGTCAGGTTTATCCCGCGGACGAGGTATTTGTGCAGCACAGCACAGCCTGAAGGTTGGGATGGACGTGCAGCACAGGCCTACTATGCTTACTCAGTTTCACTGTTAGGTGGATCACTAACTCTTCCGCGTACTGTGGTCTCCCAGTCAGGTTCACTACGACAAGTTTGTGGTGCGAGGTAGAAGAGCAATATGCCTGTTCACAAGTTTTCGTTACTATAGTTTAAGAATTGGTAATTTATTTACTGATTCTGTTTACTGAATTTGATCAGAGAATTATAAAAAGTGCCAAGAACTAAGATAATATCAAGATAAGGTGAATATGTTCAACTAAGTATCTAGAACTTTTTCCAAAAGAAACCTCATATTTCTTCTAGAAGTTTCACAATAAAACATCAAGAGCTCTTGCCATGTAAGGTAATACAAAATCTATCTGGGAATCTTTGAACTTTTTTTTCTTAAGCGAGACTTTGATAAAAGGAAAATGTAGTTGGAAAATATAATTTATGAATTTCCTGTTTCCAAAAATCTGTAAATGAAAACCACTTATTCTTTATTAATTTTCATTTAGAAATGTAGAACAAAAATTCAAATGAAATGACACATTTGGATTGTTTGATCTGAATTACTTTTGGGATTTCAGTTCAAAGCAATTTTGACTTTTCATCCACACATGGAATGGAGAATATTTTTAAGAAACAATGCTATCAGAAAACAGTTTCATCTTATAATGAAAGGCCACGTTCCAGCCATTTTTGACTGAAAAAACCATTAGAAAAATTAATGGCAAAATATCCATCAATGCACATCAAATACAAAAGATACAACATCTGCCTTGGGAAGTCCTTAAGCTGCAGATTGCTGAAAGCTGAGAAGGTATAATGGGGGAAGTATCACTGTGTTCTTGCCTTTGCTTATGTCCTACCGATGTCATTTGCTTCTGGCCACTGATAGGACGTTGGGCTAAATGGCTCCTTCATCTCACTCTTTCATGTTCTCAGTTAATGGAAAGGACTTAACTGTGGGTTGGATCAGGCTTAGATTAGGGAAATAAACTGTTTTATACTTTTTTCCTAAATTATTTTAAAGAACCATGGGCAATGGAGAAAAGATAGGTATTCTGAACCAAAGGTTCAGAGTCTCCAAGAATATCATAGAGCTTGAAAACTGTACAAATGGGAAAACAGCTGCTTTAAACTCACAGTTCTCCTCTTACATCTCTATTTTGTTCAGCTATTTATATAATCAAAGGTCGTAATCTACAAGGCGGTGGGAACTTTTGTCAGCTTCAAAACACTTAAACTGAATAAGCATTTCAATGGAAGATGAATAAATGCTGCAGCACCTGGGAGTGCTGAATGCCTTGCAGGATTTAGTGCTATTCACTTGATCCAAAGCCCATGGAAATCAATTAGAGACTTGGATTTGACCTGAGAGGACTTTGCATCAAGCTTGTGTATGAACAACTCTAGCAAGATATTGACCAGGACAGCAATTATTTATTTGAATTATCTCGAGCTCTAAGGATTTAAACCAAACTGCATGGCAGTGCAACAGGGATTCCTGCAATACATTTATTGCTATCAGTACCTTATACAGAGATAGGGTGAAAAAAGCAAAAGATAGATAGAGTTTAGTTATATTTATTGAAGCATAGTTTCATCATCAGAAAAAGAGTAAGATAATAAATTCCAACTTCTGATGTAACAAACAGGTTTCTTCTGTCGGCAGTTTATCATGAGGAAACTCTTTATGGGAAGCAAATAATACAGCATCTTCTCTGGTAACATGGAGGTTGAGTCATACATGGGATCCTTCCCTGAAAATTTCACAGAAATTGGTCATAATCAACACTCAAGTAGGGAATTTGCTTAGAGTTTCTTACAGCTAAAAGGGGAACAAGTTGGCATATTTTTTTCCTTAGCTTACCAAAGTCTCGGAAACTTTCAGGCAACCTTGAAAGGATATCACACATTAATAGCATCAGAGAACATGACAGCCAGAGCCTGATGTAACTAATTTTGGACTGTATAACAGTGCTATTTAGAGCAATAAAGGTTTTATCTGTTGGTTGATCTGTTTACTGAAATAGTCGGTGAAAAATGTGCCATATATTATATGTCCTCGTTATCCTGCGGGTATAAAGGTTTTTAAATTGATAGTTCTGCCTATACTTTGGGATTGTCCTGCTTAACTACATTAGGATAAGGTCATATATAAAATGGGCATAAAGAAGAAATACTCAGTTCCCTAAAAAGAATCTGTCAAACAATCAGTTAAAATGAATGGCTGGCTAAGACCCGTATGTTTCAACGGCACCATGATTATTATATGCAATTCTATGCTTCCTTGTTTTCCACATTAAAATCCATGACTCCCAGTGAGAAGGCCCACACTCTCTTAGGTTCCTCCCATGCATGATGACCATTACTTAAATAATTTGTTTAATGAAAAACAAACTTGCAGTTAATTTTTTTTCTGATGTGAGGCACGAATACCAATACTCTGAAAATCCTGGAAGAAGGACTGAGAAAGAGTAGATTTTATTCTTAGGTTTTATTCTTACATTTTATTCCATTTAAGAGCACGTTGCAGCTTTGTTGGAATGGATGCACTGCATGAGTGACTTTATGCATATTCACAACTGTTTCTTGAAGGAAATGGCTTATTAAACAGTAATCATATAGCATGTGTAAATGAGTTTTGTGGATAAACACATATCTTTATCCTCATTGCCTGAGATATGTTGTTGATTAAAAAAGTTTTTCTGATGGCATTTACTCTTCCAGGTATTTTACCAATCATCTTATGTCTGATTTCCTTTTCTGCCTGAGAAATTTCTTTTTCCTCATCTCATATATAAATAAAGCTGATTTTTCTCTGTTCCTCTTGAATCACATACTTGAAGAAAAAGAGAACAGAATTCAGGAATCTAAATATGAGCCTAGGTGAGATGCTCAAATATATGTGTCTGCTTTCAGATGAGCTAAATCACTCTGTAGACTCATTGACTGCAATGACTGCAATGGGAGCTTCAACACTAACTCACGTGCAAAAACCTACACGCACACACCAAAGTGTATCTATCTTCACTGTCTACTTGAATCCCATTTCAGGACAGCAAAATGAACTGACCATGATGTCAGAGCTATGAATTCTTTTTCTTTTTTCTTTTTTTTTTTTCCTTCAGATTTGGAGTCCTGTTCTGTGTAATGATCTAATGCAGTTTAACTGCTCCTTATGCCATTTTCAAGCTTCTTTCTCCAAGATGCTTTTTCCTAATGGTGTTGTCCACTCAAACAGTGTGACAGCATCTTTCTAAGGAGAAAGGACACAGAATATATTGAACAGGTCACCTCAGAAAAAATCATGTACCCATATTCTCTTGAGGCATTACGGTTATATTACGAAATAGCCTCTGTACACGTCTTTAAAGAGTCCTGGGTAAATATTTTTCTGCTAATTGAATAGAAAGAGGGAAAACATACAAAAATCACAGTATTTAAATCTTCTGTCCTTTATAGTGTGTTTAATAAACAGTGGAAAACACAGCTGAAATGATATTCCAAGATATAAAATATTGCTAGAAGAAAAAAGATGTAGAGGAATATTATGGAACTGTACTACAAACTAGTGAAATGAAATGAGAGAACCTACAGCGAATAAAACTAAAAAAATATACATAGTGAATACTCCACTTTATGATAAAAAAGACCACTAGAAACTACAGGGGAAACTACGCTTACTGTATTTGAAAAATATTGGTAAATATTTTGTCTTTCTAAATGTAGAAGTAGTTTCATGCTAGTTTCTTTTCATTTGTGGCAGTCTTATTGATCTAACACAAAAGAGAAACATTTTTCACCTGTGCATTTTTTTTCTAAGCAGCAATATAGATAAATGGGTGGAAAAGTTAATTATTTCTACCAGCATTTGGGTTTGGAGGCAAAGTCCACAGGAGCTAACGGAAAGGCTTTCATTTTCTTCAGCAGGCTTTAGATTCTAGTTATGTCTTAGAGTGTATAATCTGACATTTCTATGTCATTAGTTCATAACTTTAAAAGAACCCATTCCAGAGGGGACTGGAGTGTTGGATTTTTCCCACATGAAATCCAAAGTGAAAGTTTTGACCTGCTTTCCTTATCAGAAAGGAAGGCAACTCTCTTATGATAGACTGGTGGAAATGTTAATGAAAGCTGAAAAGACTGCTAGAATTTTTGGTTTTTTAAATGTTAAATGTGTCATGGAAAGGTTTACTTACTTTATGTAATCCACTCCAAAATTGTGTCTCAGCCGTCAGGTTGGAACATATCAATGTGTAAAAAATGCAATTACTCTTCAGGGCTGAGGCGAACTCTAATAGTCAGATGCTGTGCAAGCTTCTGAGACTAGACACCGTGACGATTTTGTAGGCATCTCATTAACGAATTGTAGCACTGCAGCATGCTCTGCTTTACTTATTTATTGAAGAGATAATGGGAAATAACTGGTTTCTTTGTGAAGTCATAAATAATATGACAGAAGGATATTAAATGCAGTGAGATGTGACAGAAAAGCTAAAAACTTGTGGGGTTTAGTATTTTATGGTGTCAGTTCTCTTTTACCAGTACGTGTAAAACCAACAGATATGTTTTAGCTGTTTTTGTGAACAATTATCAATTTAGTGTGCTAGTTACTGAAATGCGGGTGTCTTAAATCATAAACAGTATCCCGGTTTTACTCTTTTGCAGTAACATTCAGAAGTTACTAAAGAATAAATCTTCTTCCCTTTTTTTTTTTTGTTTCTTTAGGTCTTTTTCCATTTTTGTTTTGTACAGAGATAGTCTTCCTCTATTTTAAAATTCCCAATATGAAATACTGGTTCTGAACATTTCTGTTCAGAACAATTCTGAACATTTCTGACATTCATTCTGTGCATCCTTTGTTCTCGTTGGGAGTCCTGTCCTGAAACTGCACTCAAACATACACACAAGGTTCACCATGGCTTCTCAGTACTTTGCACACTTGGTTAAAATAAAAGCTAGCTTTTTTTCCCTCTGTGTGTACGTGCACGCACGTGTGTGTGGCTGAACTAAAGAGGAAAAAATGTGTTTTATTCTGGAGTTCAGACATAGCACTGTGATGCAGATTGAGGTAGCACTGTCCTCTCCTGTCTTAATTCCTGTTCTTTTCACTAAGAGATTTCTTGTCCAGTATCTTGCGAATTTCCTCGGAGACTGTGGTGATTAAAGAAGTAGCAATATCTCATTCGTTAGTCTTGGGAATATTTCTGAGTATTATGACCCCACAATTCTTTACCCTAGGTTTGACTTGACATTTAGCATGAAGCTAGTATAGAAGACAGAGTTCCGCAGTGATGCAGCTGGTTCTACTTAGGTTTCTATACCCTGTCCATCTTCATGGTACCCAAGCACATGTATTGTAAACATGCTTCTACAAGTTGAACAGATTATTTTTCCTTCAGCAATAGGAGCTCCTTCAAGGTTGGTAGTTTGGTAAATTCTAGGTCAATTTTTCTTGAGAATAATACTGGATATACGTTAAAGTACCATATAAGAGTTCTAATTATCAAAAGTAGTAGATGTTCATTAATCATATCAAGTATTAGGTGTATTTTTAATACACATTTTGCCTTTTCTTTATTCTGAGATAGTAATTATAGACCCAGATAGCCAATATTCACATTGCTGTGTAGCTTAATCTAATTTCCTCTGAGCAGTTGTAGGTTTTGAATAAGCTGATCAAAAAAAGAGAATAAAACATTATTTTGTATAGCAAGTTTTACTACAGCTTAAAAGGTGTGAAGTACATAGCATGTCTCAAGCATTTGTTTGTTCAAATGCAGTGGAGCACTTTTTTTTTCCCCAATATATATGATGTATTAAAAATGCAATAAACACTTTTCAGCCATGAACCACTTTGTCAGGAGAATTATAAAATAATAAAGGTTAATTTTAAAAGTCAATAAAAAAAAAAAGTTACACCAATATTTTCTCAGTTATGTGTAGAACACAGCTTGAGCTAAAAGGGTCTAAGATTGTTATTAGGCTGTTCAGCTAACTGGCGGGAGCATTCTGTTCTGTTTCCAGTACCAGGAAAAGAAATTATTATCAGGCAATATATCCTTGTGAGTCCCTCTTTTTTGCCTACTGCAACTTTTTCACATTGTATAAATTTTTAACAGAAAAGGGCCCTAATTACAAAGGCTTCCTCCTTCCCTTTCTAGTACAGAATTGTTCCGTGAGAGGAGCCTGACACCCTCTTCTCTGATGGGAGGAAAACACAGCTGTATTGCTTCACAGGATCTTAATCTAAAGGGTGTTCTCAATTTATGTTCCCAAATGGTGACATGTCTTCCTACCCATAAGAGATGTCTATTCCTTGCAAAGCAACTAAGACCTTTGCTATTTTTTTCCTGAAAAGCTTGTAGTTCTCCATGCAACTATCTTCAGAAGACTACACTGTTATGTACCTGGCTCTTTCTGGGAAAAAAAAAACAAAACCAAACCAAAAAAATGCGTATGAGGTGTCTTGAAGCTAATGTAGTGCCTATTTTAATTTTTCTTCTCTACACACTTTTTAGGGCGTATTAAAAATGTACAATATATTTATACCAAATAATTACATAGCGTGTGTATCTGTGTGTTTGTACATAAGTATACACACATATAAACATACATACACAAACTATAGATGTAGTATATATAATCACATAAGTTATATGCAATTATACTATATATTTTAGCAGCACACCTTACATATACTTCAAAATGTACAAGAGTATTCAAATCTTGAAAAGTGCTGCAGCTCTTTTTATCTATCTGCATCTTATTTTTGTCTGCTACAAAAACATCTCCTTTTTTTGAGCGCTTTATTTTTGCCCCGCTTAATTTCAGTAGGACTTCTTGTATATGTAAGGACTCAAAATGTAAGACACTCTGTTTCCAGATTCTCACTCAGACACTAGCTAAATAGTAACATCTTTACCTTGAACCTCTCTCTTTTCTTTTAAAATTGGCAGGGAGCCCAGAAGTTTTCTGCATCAAAGGCATGTTCGCAATTTTTAGCCTACTTTCATGCTAATTTGTTCTTGTAATCATAAAATTAATCAAAACCTTTTCCATTGTTTAAAACTAAAGGTAACATTTTTACAAAACCATTTTAGAACATTTTGAACATAAATTAAGTTGACTATTAATGACAGAAAAATAATTACAGTTGAAGTTGTGTCCTTCAGGCAAATGGTAAGTAAATTAGTGGCTGATGCAAAGCCCATTAAGGATCCTGTTGACTTCAGAGAGTTATGGATTATGTCTCAATAAAGAATTTTTACTAGAAAAAGACCTCAAAAGAGAGGAAAAAGTAGGAATCTTTAGAAGTATAAGTTGCATCACAGTCCCATCTTCAGCCATAGTAATTATTAGATTTGGGCAAAATTTGTGGAAAAAAATCTTGAAAATGCTTGATAAAGGAGGATTTCTTTACCTACATTTCTCTTTAAAATCATCTTGTCCTTGTGGATTTTGTAGTCTAAAACATGCATTTCCTTTTTTCACAGGTAGTCTGTATATAACGCCTTCCTCCTTTTATATCCAGATTGCTTCCTGGCATTCTGTGTAAAATCAAAACGGACCTGATCATGGAAATTCAGTTCTGGAAAATTTAAAAGAGAAATGCCTCTTATACCTCTTGCCAGACGGTATAATGTTCCCAAATGGGGAGGAAAAAGAATTGAGTAATTTTGGAACAAGAATTCAAGACCTGAAAGTGTAGTTGAAAGTTAGGGTGCCTGAAGAAGCATTTTTTATTAGGACATGGAAGATCCAAGGGGATTTTCAAAATTGCTGATTCTCTTCCCATGCTAGCATGAACTGAAGAGGAGACCAGGCTCAGTGCACGGCAGTAGGGCAAGTTAACAAAAAGGAAGACGTCACCAGGTGGTGCTCTCGTCCACCGTGGTCCAAGTTCCTGTTCCCTTCTGTGTGAGCGTATGTTTAGTCTTGGGAAGACATAAAGAGCTGTTTTAATTTGGGGTTATGCATGAAGAAAGTTCCCATTTTCAATTGGTTTCTAATCTGTGAACATTCCCGAGAAGAATTTGCTTTCTAGGAGCCACTCATCAGGTTTTAGGTTCAGGGTGGAAGAAAGAAAAAAGATTATTTGCCTAGTATATCAATATGTTTATTTCAGCAAGAAAAACTATTTTTACTCCACTTAAACGAGGGGAAAATGCTAGAAAGTAACACTATTTTTGGCAGAAGGAACAATGGGAGCCTAAGGTATGTGTCTGTTTGTAGCAGACCGGTGTCATTAAATATTTGCAAGGGCTCTTTCAATGCTCAGTCTTTTGAAGCACTATAATTAAGCTATGAAAAAAAATAACAATGCCTTTACTCAAGGGGATAGCTAGGCAAATTCATGGAACAGAAATTCATTTATGTTTGTAAGTACATAGAAAAGCTATCTGCTTCATAAAATCCCTGAAAATAGATGGGAGATGAGACAATACTAAGGGAATGCATCAAATATGTTTGCTCTGTTTTTACTCTTTTCTATGTAGTCAGTAATAGCTACAGGATCCTGGCCTGGATATATCTTTGATCTGACACAATGTATGAATTCTTAAGTCCTTATGTCACTTCAAAAGCAGTGGAGCATGAGATTGCTGTGTTTTGGATAGATGCATCAAGCCTGTGTGCTATGGGAATGGAGATTCCAAAATTGCAAAATGTCCCTGGTGTTACTTCTTATAAGTCACCAGAAGTCCTAAGATTTTCTAACAAAATATTTGGCATTCAACACATTGTCATCACATTTTCTTACCATAAATATTATATCAACATAAAACTTTTGCCAGGAAGTTTCCATTTAGCAATATATATGTTGCTGATTGCATACTTAGTCTGACGAATTATTTTGGTTTTAATTAAAAATGAGTATGTGTAGCATTTCTTTTTTAGCAAAAAGTTAAGAGGTACATTGGACAGAAAAATGGATTAGGTAGATGTTGCAATGAAAAACGTTTCTAAATTCTCAACCATTACTTCCAGTGATTTCTTTGAAAATCTTACTACTGAAGAAAGTTGCAGAAAATGTCTTTAAAATTAAATAGCTTCCACAGGATACCAGTAATGTGTATGTAACTTTTTTTGTCTATAAGGCTATAAGAACTGAAAGCTAATGCTTGTGACCATAAAGCCAGCAATTTTAAATATCTGTTCAAAAGACTTTTAAGAATTTGAAGCCATTAACTTCTTAGAAAACTTGGATCTAACACTTTAGAACACTTGATAGACCAGATAATGAATAAAACAAGTAATATTTCATTGCAGGAGCTTGTTTAAACTACCATAAATTTCGAGTTTAAGCAATACATCACATGGATACAAGAGAAAAGTTTGTTTTAAAGACTCTCATGAATTATCAGACCCATAAGTAAGTCTTCTGATTCTTCTGAAGTCCCCTGTCTTCCTCTGACTCCTCAGTCTGTACTGTTTATCTCCTAAAGTGCTCAAAGGATGTTAATGTAGGTTTTGCAAAGTCTAGTCTTCTCTAATTCGTGAAATACCTGAACTGACTTTACTGACATTGCTGTGCCAGGCTCTCCGGCAACAATCACACCATGCCTGGGCCATGGATTTTAAGACCACTCTTAGCTGTCTCTTACTCAGTCGCAAGTGGGGGAAAAGCTGCTTTATCATTAATCCCAGAAGGAGTGTTACAACGTAGGGGAAATAGCCTTACAGCACAATATTTTATTCTTGAAGAACAGAATTGCAGAATTAAGGCGAAGTTGAAAGGGACCTCTGGAGATTGTCTTGTCCAACCCCTCCTGCTCTGAGTCACCAAAAGCAGGTTTCTCAGGGTCATGTCCAGCCAGTTATTGAATATCTCCAAGGGTAGAGATTGCACAACCTCTCTGGGAAACCTGCTCCAGTGTTTAACTACTCTCACAAAGAATTTTTTTTCTTATGTTTAAATGGAATTTCCTCTGTTTCAACAGTGGTCCATTGCCGCTTTGCCTTTCTCTAGATACTATTAAGAGTCACGTTCCATATTCTTAACTTCTGTACTCACCAGGTATTTATATACATGGATAAGATGCTCCGAGCACCTTCTCCAGGCTGAAAAATGCAAGCTCTCTCAACCTCTCCACGTAGCTCACATGCTCCAAGCCCTTCACCATCTTCATGGCCCTGTGCTCGACTCACTTCAGTATGTTCATTGCCCTCTTGTACCAGGGAGCCCAGGACTGGACCCAACACTCCAGCTGTGGCCTTCCCAGTGCTGAGTAGGGGGGAAGGATCACACATTCCACCTGCAGGTGATGCGATCCTGTTCCTGATTCAGCCCAGGAAAGGCTATTGGCCTTCCTTGCTACAAGGGCACATTGCTGGCTCTTCCACCAGGATTGCCAGAGCCTTCTCTGCAAAGCTCCTTCCCAGCCAGTCAGCCCCCAGCCTGTACTGGTGCACGTGGTTATTGCTTCCCAGGTGCAGGATTTAGCATTTTGCTTTCTTGAACTTCTTGAGATTACTGTTTGCCCATTTCTTTAAGGTTCCTTTGGCAGCACAGGCATCTGCTGTATCAACTACTCTTCCCAAGTTTGTATCATCTGCAAATTTGCTGAGGGTGCACTCTGTCCCATCAGTCAGGTCATTACTGAAGATGTTAAACTGTACTGGCCCCAGTACTGACCCCTGGGAAACACCACCAGTGACTGTCCTCCAGCTGGACTTTGTGCTGCTGACCATAACCCCTTGAGCCCAACAGTTCAGCCAGTTTTCAACTCACTTCAGTGTCTGCTGATCTAGCCTGTACTTCCATCAGTTTGTCGAAGAGACTATTATGGGAGACATTGCTGATAGCCTTGCTAAATTCAAGATAGCAACATCCCCTCATCCACTGAGCTAGTCATTTCACCATAGAAGGCTTTCAGGTTCTCGTGCCATGATTTTCCCTTTAGAAATCCATGCTGTCTACTCCCGATCACCTTGTCCTTCATATGTTTGGAAAGGGCTTCCAGGACAATTTGCTCCATTACCTTCCCAGGGGTCAAGGTGAGGCTGTAGTTACCTGGATCCTCCGTCTTGCTGTTCTTGAATTTAACTCTTTTATTCTGAAGATAAATACATTAGCTACCTAATTTAGGAGGTTCATGTTAACATATGAATGTAATTATGATATGCAAATATCTTACAAAAATCAATATGTATATTCATGCTACTTTAAGGCTTTTTTTAAAGGAGCAAAAGGAGCTCATTAACTTTGCTTTGCTTTGATTATCAGAGAGTTAAGAATCTTTGGGGTGCGATAATACTCAAATGTCACAGAATGCCAGTTAAATTTTAAAAGATATATATTTTGAGAAGTTTTTGTGAAGACAGCACTTTTAGTAAGAAAACTTGAAGTTCAGGAACACGTTTTCTCTGGTTCTGCTTGGCCATTTTTGGGACTCATTGTGGTGGTGTTTCCAGCTGCTTCATCAGTTGAGTTTGTTCGTGTACTGAGGAAGTCCAGCAAAATATCTTTGACTGCCAGCTGTAAAATGACTGCCAGCCATTCCCATGGCCCTGACCCCATGCAATAACAGAGTATATGTGGATAAGAGGGCTGGGAGTTGCTGTGTGTCTTCAATAGGAAGATGTGCATCTGTTGCTGAAGTGCAACAGGTGAGGTAGATGCCAATAGATTAGATTTAAATGTAAAAAATCTTGTGTAATTTATGAGTCCACACCAGAAAAAAAATCACCTATGTCCAGTATAGATAGGAACAATACTATACATACTAAACCTTTGTGAGTGATTTGATATCTATGATATTGGACCCAAGTAAAACTTCTCTGCCAATTCATTTATCTCTAATAGTAATTTTTCTATTTGCCATGAAAACAACTTTTAAAAATATATTTGCCCTTGTTGAGTACAAGCTGTACGGTATCACTTGGTGGTTTACAGTAGCTACACTGCATTTATTGTGTTTTGGATCAAGTGTAACAGAACGAATAATATCTAATTTCCAGCCAATTTTAGTAACTTGTCTTTTTTGTTGGGGGAAGGCAGAATTTCTCTTTTTTTTTCCTAAGGGAAAACAATACCTTTTCTCATAAGTCAATCTTAATTCTTTATCCCAAACAGCTCTAGAACAAAGGCAATTCCACTTCAAAAGAACATCTGATATAGGTTGCATATTTAAAAAAGTCTTAGAACCTTCAAAATCTTTTCTAAATAATGTCATTTCAGAGAATGACACAAGTTAATGACATCATCTCCTGATTTTTTAAAAAAGAGGCTACAGAGGACTATTCACCCTCCTTGTTTTTTTCATTTAATTTGTTCGTTATCGTCTTGAGACAGAGGTAAAGACATGTTTGGAAAAAAATCTCTATCCTTAAAAATGCAATACTGCACAGGAGTCACAGAAGTGCCTTCAAACCAAGCAAGGGAGTTGGAAGACTGGGCATCAAAACAGTAAAAATTTCCTTTTTATCCTGTCCTATTCACACTGAACTCAATGGCATAACTTCCACTCAACCTTCATTATATCCAGTGCGTGAAGATAAGGACATGCAAAAGTCTTTGCAAGGCTAAGCATATAGAAAAAGCTTAGGGACTAATAATCTGATTTTAGAAGAAACTGAACACATAATTTTGTGAAAGAAAAGTCAGAATATAAAACCAATACATTTCAGTAAAATATCAGGAATGGGAAAAGTCTCTTTTTCTTATGGGATATGTGAAATGTTAGTTACAGCTGTGAATATACTTTACATTTTAGTGACTGATAAAAAATAACGTTCAAAGTTAAATAAGTTCAAGAGAAAACAGGACAGGAAGCTTAAAATATAAACCTATTTTATATTTATTTACTGATTTCTTCAATCACACTTCAAACTGGAAAGACGAAATCAAGAGAAATACAGTTCTTCAAGCAATGTGGTGATTGGATGGTCTTACTAAAAATTGATAACTTTGCATGGTGTGGAGAGAATTTGGAAGAAATTTTAAAGATAATCATAAAATAGATTTCAGAATAGATAGACTAGAAAAGACTAGAAAAAACAATCTTGCTACTCTTTGTGAACTCAAGCATTTGCGAACATCAAAGATTTGGTTTGCAAAAAACCACAAAACTAATTGTTTGCAGTAGTATCCTGAATTCAGTTTGAACAAGCATAAGTCAATATAGTGACATTTATTTTTACTTAGAATTCTCCCATGACATGACCCATGATATCATAAATTAGTGTCTGATTATGACAATGTTGGGAGCCAAAATGATTTTTTTCCCTATTTTGTCTTGGTTCTTTAAAAGGAAAAAAACCAAACCAAACCAAACCAAACCAAAAACAGTTCAAAGTTTTGGTGAATAGTATACAGATGTTTATCAAAGTTAACGTGCAGAGACAAATTTCATTCTTATTTATGGAGCATTACCTTGCTGGAGCAGTACAGCTCACTGATTCCTGTACTAACTGCTGGCCACATTTGGATTCCAGAGCAGCCATATCACTGCCATGATACCATGAAACTGTTTTACACTAAGCTGTGGTCTGTCTGCCTCTGCCGCTTCAGGCCCTCCTGAATTATTTGATTTGTCTGTCTTCATGGTCAGAATCAAAACTCATCACATACAAATGTAAAAGGAGTCAACAATACTCAAAAATGGTGAAAACATTGAAAACCTCCTGTCTGTCTTCAAAACTTAGGAAAAGGGCAGAAGATTACTTAATGCTTACAAGTCAGAATGACAGATTCCCAATACAGAAACACGAGAATAAGAGGTAAGCAAAGTAGTTTTAATAATTTCTTTCAATAAAACTTCTTCCATTTTAAAATTGGCTTTGAAATTATTTTATGTGATTCTCATTACTCATAGGAATTTAAACTCTTTCTATAAGGGGAAAATAGGTTAGGGA
>NW_009187189.1:29090-38463 GCF_000690835.1 Fulmarus glacialis
AAAGAAGTAGGTCTTTCTTATTGGCCATATATAGGTTACATAGTGAAATGTGCCCAGAGCTAAACATGTCCCACATGGTTGTAAGCAGAAGCTTATATTACTACTTTGAAGTTAAGAGTGTGAGTATCTAAAGCACCTCTGGACCTGCTTCATGCTTATGAGTTTAAGTCAGATACTCCCACATAACTACAAAAAAAGAAGTTGAACCTTCAATTTGTGGTGTAAAATTTAAAATGGTAGATTTAAGACTTAAAAAGTTGCATCTACAGTATGTTTAAAAGTATATAATACATCTTCTAAACTGCAAGCTCAATTAAAAAACTGAGGAAGAAAAGAGATTTGAGAATGCTGAGGATTCAAACCAGAGCCAAAAATATTTGAAATTAATGAAAAAATTAAGAACTTTGGTGTTAAATATGTGATGCATTCTGTTGCATTTATAATTTAGCGTGGTTATGAGGCTGAAAACTTATTCACATTTTAATTTTTAGACAGGAGAGAGCATTTTTATGTTCTGTGTTAGAACTCCTTTGGCATGAGCACAGCTTGTACAGAAGTCTTACATATAGTGAATTATTTCAGCACTGAGTAGCGAGTTCTATAGGCATATAATAAAGGTTGCTAAACAGAAGACGATATTGAGAAATTCTTTTTTTAATTAAGGTTAATATGAAAAGAAAGCAATGAAGTTCTCAGTTTTGATTACATCTGAGATCTATTTTATCTCTTACAATTTGATTTCTAGGACAGAAGTGAAAACTTGTGGTTTGGATGGACAAATAAATAGTATTGTCCAACCCAAGAATAAAAGGTTAATGCATCTGAGAAATGCAATTACAACAATTCTGTAAGAATATCAAGACCATAGTATTAAAGGTTTGGTGACATAAAGTTATTTATACAGGTCTCCTTTCTTTTTTTGCAAAAGGTCCATTCACGCAGACTTTGTAAGGGGATTAATTATTAATTAGTTTTATTTCAGCTAGAGCTCCAAATTGAATTTGAGGAGTTGAAGCAGAAATAAAAGATCTAGGTTTGGTTATGCACATCATGACACTTGTTTCATGGCATGATTTTAAAGTAGCAAAGTTAAGCTGATGAAGAAATGTTTCTGGAAATTCCTTTTCGGTTTAAATCAACTGTATTCATTTTTTAAGGTCAGATAAGACCATTGTGATCACTGCATCAGACCTCGTGTCTGACACAAGGTATAGGTGTATTCTGAATTAGTTCTGCTTTCAATTTGGGAGTACAGTATAAGAAGTGCTTCCTATTCTATTTGAAGAGCCATCAGTGAAGAGTCCATCACAGTCTTTTAATATCTGTTGAAAGGTGTGTGGTATTTCTAATATGAATGAAGGAGTTCTTTTCACCAAACTTTAATTTAGATGTCTATCTACAACTGAGCAAGTTTTCCAGTGGAGAGTGATAGGCCCTTTAGTGCACAGTTCATTTACCTAAGATGAAAAAAGCAGTATGGTAGAAACGTTCATAGCTGTCCACAGCCTGTAAAGAGAGTTGAGGCAACTATTCATACTATAAGTGTCTGCATCTGAACAGAAGAAACCTGAATGCCATGTGCCTTCTCTGTCATCAGTTTTGAACATTTGGAAGTTGTCTTATTTCCACTGAGCTCGATGGAATCAGTATCTGTTCTGTGGATACACACTGCAGTATTCACCATGATCAAATTAGTCACCAGTTAATACAGTCTCTTTGAGAAGTTAAATGGGCAATGTGCTCCTGGAGTCTTTCACTGTGAAACATGTTTTCCAAACCCCAGTCAGTCTTGTGGTTATTCCAAGAATTCGCCTTCATTTTCAGCATTAGTCTTGAATTATGTGCAGCAGAACTGTCTGCAGTATTCTCAGAGCACTTTCTCCAGAGACAAAATTGCAAGTAATGTAACCTGTGTAATTGTGATTCTTGTGTATGTATTAGAGAATCACACTGGCTTTTTGTCCACAGCAATAAACTGTGAGCTATTTAGCTGATTACATCCTCTACTATAAGTTTTGTTTAATTTCAAGTAATTAAGGCAAGAATTAAGTGAAATCAGAATAAGAATATTCATACAGCTGAACTGACCCCGTGAAAATGTATTGAGATTTCATGAAACCCAAAGAGCTGTGGAAGCATGCTGTCAGTGGCATTGAATATTTGCATTGTGCCTTAAAAATATCTGCTGTAGGTTTATTTGGGCTTTACACACGTTTCAAGTAAGACAATTGAAAACATTTATATTGCACAAATCAAATTTGAGATTTATTGAAGTCTTTATCTTAATCTGATACACCCTGGTGTAAGGGCTTAGTAAGGACTGTCAGGTTTTTCACAGTGGGAATTTTCTTGAGTTGAAAATGCAGAATGGAGTTAGTAGCAACTTCAAAGGGAAATCTACAGTTGCTTCTATTGCTTTTAACAGGGCAGATATCCCTGTTAAAAGATGTTTTAATGAGATGATACAGCATTATATCTCTCATATCGAAGTACAGTGATCACAGTAAGATTATACCCACTATCAAAGGAAAAGAATGAGGAAGAAGAATGCTATTTTATGAACAGAAAAATTTGATTAACAAATCTGACTGGGGGTTGCATGGAGAGGTATGTGTTGGGGTATTTAGTCATCTGTATATAGGACTAAAACAGAGAAGAAAAAGGTTGTTACATTAAAGGTGCCAAAATTCTAGTTGAATTTATACAAATACACAGAAAAATTGCTTGTTCCTGTTCCTATTGAAATTGATGTCAAATGTCCTCAGAGCTTATGGGATGAGGATTATGGCCAATATCTAATGGAAAGACATTAATGGGAAAGAGGCTTAGGTCAACTTAAACTATGCAGCCTTGCAATGTGGAAATGTGTATCAAGAAAAACAGAGGTAATTATTTGTGTATATACACATATATTTAATATATATATTTAAAAAAAATCCAAAATCCTGTTTGTCAGGGAAAATGATTATATATTTAAAGTAAAGAATTACATAAATAATGGATAATTTAAAGAGCACACATACACCAGAATTACAAGAGGACATTCAGGCTATTAACAGTGAATACATTTTCTGGCACTCCAAGACGAAAAAAAATGAAGTCTTGCCACATGCTGTGCTTGTACCAGCGAGTTCAGCTTCCCCTGACATTTTCTCAACTTTCTTTTAGGCAACATGGGAGCTCCTGATAGGAGTTTGGCATTAGGCAGTTTTTTCCTCCATCCTCTCATATTCTTTACTTCCTGCCTTTCTGAGTAATTCTATGCAGCTTTCATTTGAGCTTTTGGTTTCAGTGCTCAGTGACTCTTCTCTTCTAAGCTTTTCAAGGTTTTCCTAAGTTGAATAGATAGTCCAATGCAATTGGACTCTTCCTATTTGTCTGCTTAAGGAATGTCAGGTTTTGAGGTGGATTTCATGCTTGGGAAGTTATTGTTTATTTGTTTAAGTGTTCGTTATGATGGGCTGGTGTTCAGAACTCTGTCTCCTGCAGAGACCCTTCAGAAATCTCCGCAGCTGGAGCTCCTAAACACAGGTGAGATCCTAGCAGGTATTTATGTACTGGATGAGCTGTGTTTCTTGCCTCTGAAGTAAATTGTTATGAAAATCTCTCTTTGAGGAATAAATGTCACAGGAAAATCCATCTCTACTAGTGCAATAATTTTAAAAATAGTAACAAGTAGGTATGTATACATATGGCTGCTTCTGTAGAACTGTAGGACAGGATGGCCGTCTTCATTGACCTTACTGATCATCTATTGAGAAATTTAAGGACTGACAGTTGCATACCTCAGAAAGCTGAAGGAAGGGCATGCGTTAGATTTGGTTCATAGGTGAGAGATGAAAGCTGATCCTTACATCCCCTCATCATCTAGAAATCTGGGTTAGACTTACCATTGAGTTCCATAGCAAATTATCATTACCTCATCACCCTATTGTCTTACATCTTCATGGGGTTTAAATGGTCCCAAATCCCCATACCTACACAGTTCCACCGACAGTTCTGAGACTCAACCCTGATTTGAAATTTGAAATTTGGTACATAAGCTGCTTGTAATGCAGGATCTGTGATTGATACCAGATAATAGCATTATTGTGGGACACCAGTTGTTTCTCACCTTTCAGATAGCACGTCGTAATCAAACATTTTGCTAAATCAACAGCAATATTCTGTCTGAATAAATTGAAAGGGTGTTACTTTCACCTTTGAAAGACTGAGCACGAGTCCTGATGATACCATTTGCCTTAACCTGAGTTTGTTATTGTTAACTAGCTAAAGTTTTAGCACGTAGGCATGAGAGAATCTTACAGACGCTCATCTAAATCAGCTCTACTCTTTCCATTATTGCACCTACAGGAAAGCTGTTTCCTGTCCTTGACAAAGAATTGTTTTCAAGAACCAAAGTAGAGCAATTACAAAGTTATGATATATCCAGCACTAACGATCCAGTCTCGCTTGTTGTTCTTCCTTAGGCAGACTCTATTGAAAGGAAACAATTCAGTAACAACTGTTTTCTGAAGAAGTAGTGGTAATCAGCTCAAGGCCATCCAGAGTATATTGTCAGAAATACTATCCATTGTACATTAATATGCGACTCCATTCTGGATGTCAGGCTACAAGAAGATCTTTAACAGAAATGACATTGACACAATGCAGTGCTTTGCCTCTAGTCATGTGGCATCCCTCCACTTCACTTCATGGAGGAGAGTAGCTGTTCATATACAGCTGTCATGCAACCACTGAGTGAAGTTGTGACTGTTATTCTCTGGTGAAATTAGGCAGTTTTGCAATGGCTTTGCAATGGCTTAAAGTTACAGGTCTGAGGAGATAGCATTTTGCGCCTGTTTTATGGCGCATGTAATTAAAGATTTCCCTGGATAAATGGCTTTCCCAAACAAATGTGCATTTTCCAGCTTTTTAAATAAATGAAAGTGAGCCCTTTTTTTGGCATGAGGCACACCTGCTCATAGATGTCAATTACTCTTTCTTTTTTTCTGCCTTTAAAAAATGAGCTATTCTAAATTGAATAGCCATTTAAATGTAGTATTAATTAATATTTCATTGCTTTACACTGGAGAACAGATCAGGAAAAGGGTTTTTTTGTTCACTGACATCTGGTTAAACAAAGCTAAGTGGAACCTTCTGACGTTATCAATGGAAAGATCTGAAAGGAAAGCTGTTCTGTACAATAGCCTCCTTCAAGTATTTCTGCAACTGTTCTGTTCCGGTTTGTTACAAAATAATACAGCTTGGTTATTTTTTATCTTTAAAAATAAGCTGTAGTTACAGTGTGCATGAGCTATTTTTCATTGTTTTTAGAGCCAACTATAATCCATTTGCCTATGTTTACATGATTTCTGAAGCCTTTGTGGACTAAGCTGATCTTGCCTCATTGAACTGTTAGTTTGCCCACTGAGTAGATCAATCTTCCACTTCTTTATGAACTCAACCCTAGTGAGTCATCATTTATTTCCATGAAAATCCAGTTACCATCACCAACTACTGCAGCTCAACCACAATGTGCCTGTACCTTCCAGATGAAAAGCAGAAGTTCTAGATTTTGTTCTGTATGTTGTTTTTCCTTATGAAAAAACCTACTCAATACTATGGAATACAAACCTTCTGAATGCTGCATAATATTCCAAACAAAAGGAATGTGCCTGAGGATGTGTTTTTCCCCAACTAGTCTATTCCTAGTAGGAGTATTTCTACTTTCCCTTACACCCTAGTTTATGCCTAATCATTCATGTACTGCAACCTTCTTCTCTGATGGCAGGCACTTCCAAGAAGGCAGCCAAGATCAAGGGCCCGATCTCAAGTTAAAACTCCTGTTCATGATGCTATCTTATGCACACACACGCAGAGGCACACGCACACATTGCATTATACAAAACAGCTTTGTATACTTGGTTTTATTTTCATATTCTGAAATCTTAAAGAGCATAGATATATTTTAAGCAGTTCAACATCTAATGCCAGTCTTAATCCTACTAATTAGAATAAACCCAATATAAGATATAAAAAGCTATTTGTAAGGAAATATTTCTTGTAGAGTTTAAATGTGTCATTATATATGATGGTGGAGGAATAAAACATGCAATAAAACAAATATTTGCATCAGTAGAAACAAAAAAAAAATATAGCAAATTAGAAAACATGTCTGTTAATAAATCCCTTTATCATTCAATTTGAATAAAAATTTGACTAGATTAGTTCTTGAATTATGCTTTGAAGCTAATGAAAACAGTTTCTGATCAGGAAAACAGTTTTGTGCTGCCAGTAAAGTTGACAAATGTCATGGAATCTGATGAAGTTTTATATTCTCATCTAAGTGAAACACATATGTAACATAAAGCAAGACAGTAGGTTTCGGTCTTGCAAAACACAGGGGAGAATAACCCCTCATGTTTTTTGGCTGTGCACTGCTTATACAGCTGGAATACTACATTTCCCTGAATTAATTTTGAATGGTTTTATAAATTTCAGTGTTTCTTTCAATACTTTTAATAATGTTTTAATTGGTATGTTTGAGCATCATAATTCTTTTTTTTTTTTTTTTGTTACATGCTCATCACTAAGTTGGTAAATTTATATCACATAAATTCCTACAGGAAGTTAAATATTTGAGTAGATTTCATTTAATTAAAGATTCAGTTTATCTGCAAATATGTCCACTAATTGATAAACATTGAGCTGTTGTAGCATAATAAAAATAACAAAATCAAATATTAAGAAAACAGCGGGACGATGAAATTACAGCTCTTAAGTCCTTTCATAAACTAGTCCCTAAAAGATTAAAATCCCTGGACATTGTTATTTAGCTGTCCAGAAGCTCAATGCAGAATATCCTTAATGAGAAAAATGCAAATGGTGTTGATATAATTTTTGAATAATGTAAATCCCCTCTATAAGCCAGGTTGTCAACTCATATCCTTCTGTCTTCAGCAGGTGAAATAAAGCAAATTTTCTATTTACCTTGCACCAGGTACAGAACCGAGTAAAATAACTGCAGCCCTTTCTACTCCATATTAAGAGTGGATGTTACATGCAGCATCTGCTTTACATTCACTGTCTGGAAAGAACCACTAGCCTGACCTGCTGTAAGGCATAAGCTGTGGCATTCATACATTTTCATATTGCTCATGATAAGAGTTTACACTGCTGTCACTTCTCTGCTTTCGTCATATGCCACAGTACTGCTCTGCTGATGCCTGAACTGCAGCATAGATAAAAGCAATCTCTGCTGGCAAACCATGCTTTTCCCGGTGTATTTCTCACATTTACCTGTCCTTTAGTTCTGCAGACATAGTGAATGTATGAATTTAGAAGCCTTGCCATAATTCTTTTTCTGTTACTGCAACAGAAGATCAAAAGCCTTGCTGAGTGGCACTGATATTGCCAATATAGCCAAACCATAAAAAATCACTTTTAGGGCTACAAAGAACTTTGAGGAAAATGGTCATTCAAATCCTACCCTGCAATGCCTGCCCTGTAGGCATTACAGAAGGCATTCTTCATGTTCATTAAATAAGAAAACCTGCTTGATAGCCCCTTCTTTCAACTCATCTGTAGTTTTACCTCATTAAAGACTGAATGCAGACATAATATTTGGCTCAGGGATAATCCTGATTGCTGAATATACTTAAAGAATGAATCTTCATTTGACTGCAAATGTACTTATCCATATAAATTTAACACTCAGTGCTAGATTTGTCTTCTTTTGAAAGAAGCTGAATGTGAGTGATCTGTCAAGTCAAATACCTGGGTTTAGCAGTAAATCTATGCAAAAATATCATCTACAAAGTAATCAGTAGCTGTTTAAAATCTCATCAGGAAAAAGTAAGCCTGTCTTTGTACCATACATTGAACAATAGTAATTTTACATTGAATCAAGGATTTTAGAATTCTTCAGGATTTCTTAAACCAGATTGATTGATTTTTAAGATTTATTATTTTTTTAACCATTAGGAAAGTGTGCTTCCAATTGAGTAAAATGTTAAGCAAGCCCATGGTTCATGAATGATGATCAAGTTTAATCTCTTTCCTTCATCCCCATCCTTCTGCTCCTTGAGGTATGAAAAGTTAGGAGAATTTGAGGGCCTTTTAGATATGAATGTTGAAGGGAATTTAGAGCTCTTTTATCCAGATGGCCATCTTGATACGGCTACAGAAATAGGCAGTTCTCTCCCAATACCTGTTTATCTTGATAAACTTGCAGAAGAGATGATAGATAGATAAGGTAGATAGATAGGTAGACAGACAGATAGATAGGTGATAGATTGATTTACTAAAATGCCTGAGGAACAAGAAACAAGTCAGCACAGATAAACAATTCAGCACAGGTATTTGTTGTTTTAGAATATCTTTGTTGAAAGAGTCTATCAAACTTGGGATATCCAGAAAGGATTCAGGACTCCTTTAAGTCACCTTTTTGTTTATTCCTTGACCTCTGTATGAAAGCTTGGAAGTACTGCTTTTGTACTGTAGCACTCTGGAACGTTTATTTGTCATCAGATCCTGCTACAGAACCTCCCAGATCCCAAGATCTGCACCAAGATGAACTGGAATGTGTACCCTTATCCCCTTCCTGTTTTGTATCAAAGAAGATACAAAAAACCACCCCATTTGTGTGCACTGACCAAAGCTTTCTGTCAATCAATCAGTCCAAAACATCTACTTCAAGGAACATGAAAAGATATTTCTAGATGCAAGACAGAAGAAAACCCTCTTCTACTCTGAGCATCTCAACTCATTGAGGCCCATTACATTGGCCTCAGTTTCTTTGGTGCTCCACCCAGGCATTTTGCATGGTTGGAAACATCTCAGTCTAGGAAACAGGCGTTTATTTCCTGACTTCACTCTGCTGAAATGAAAACCTCACTTAAGTCTCCAGAAGGATTTAGAAATAGCAGATGGACTCAGAAAACAGCTAGTTGTATCAAATGGCATTACCTTCGTTCATAAATATGGGCAGCAGCATTAGTATCCATTTGCACAACATTTAGGGATACAATGTATACATGGACCATTCTAAGAGAAAGTCCTAAGAAGCAGGCTATTCCAGAGTTGCAAGATTGGGGTGGAGAGAAACATTAAGAAGACAAGCAAGAATAGTTTCTTCTCTTCAGCTGAAGTTCCTCCCAGAGCAATTCTTCCACCTTCCTATTATGCAAAAACATGCACAGCACCCTCAGCAGCAGTCCTTTTTAAAATATTAAGCTCTGTAAAGTTTGCTCAGCTTTATTATCAATACCCTAGGTCCAAGGTGAGCACCTATATAAATATTCTTTCCTACTGGTTGTCTCCAGATATTGCCTTACTCAGCATCCAGGTACACTGAACTGTTCTGCAGACTTAGAATCATAGAATCATAGAA
>NW_009187190.1:0-1170 GCF_000690835.1 Fulmarus glacialis
AGATGGGCTCATGACTGAGGGGTGGACTTGGCCACGGATGCTACTGCACAGGTTATCCATGAATGTGAAACATGCGCTGCAATCAAACAAGCCAAGCGAGTAAAGCCTCTCTGGTGTGGAGGACAATGGCTGAAATACAAATGGGGAGGCCTGGCAGATTGATTATATCACACTCCCACAAACCCGCCAAGACAAGCGCTATATACTCACCATGGTGGAAGCAACCACCGGATGGCTGGAAACATAACCCGTGCCCCATGCCACTGCCCGGAACAGTATCTTGGGCCTTGAAAAGCAAGTCTTATGGCGACATGGCACTCCAGAAAGAATTGAGTCAGACAACGGGACTCATTTCCAAAACACCCTCATAGACTATGAGGGTGGCATTGAGTGGGTATATCACATCCCCTACCAGCCTCTGGGAAAAGCAAATGATACGACGGACTGTTAAAGACAACACTGAGAGCAATGGGTGGTGGGACATTCAAGCATTGGGATACACATTTATCAAAAGCCACCTGGCTAGTCAACACCAGGGGATCTGCCAATCAAGCTGGCCCTGCCCAATCAAAACTTTTACGTACTGTAGAAGGGGATAAAGTCCCCGTAGTGCACATAAAAAATATGCTGGGAAAGACAGTCTGGGTTATTTCTGCCCCAGGCAAAGGCAAACCCATTCGTGGAATTGTTTTTGCCCAAGGGCCTGGGTGCACTTGGTGGGTAATGCGGGAGGATGGGGAAGTCTGATGTGTACCTCAAGGAGATTTGATTTTGGGTGCGAACAGCCAATAAATTAAATTGTATTATGTTAATTGCGATATAACATTGTATATCATCACTTCTATGGTGGCTATATGCTATATCAACGGTATTACAGTAAGAATCACTTAAATTAATGAAGAATGAACTTGGATGAAAACCTAGCAAAGCACAGCAGTGATGGAGCTAGAACTGGCTTCAGCATGCAACAATCTAACACCACACACCATCTCTCCTGCTCTGAATATGACAGATGGAGCCCAAAGTCATGGACTAAATGAACACAATGAACATTTTATAGGGAATGATATCTGTGTGTATATATCAAAAGACAGGAAAGGTGGTGGTGATGAATTGGAAAGTATTGAACAGTGTGGGACCCGGGCATGACATAGATGGTATAGAATAAGG
>NW_009187191.1:0-893 GCF_000690835.1 Fulmarus glacialis
TATTTATATATATCGTTAGCTGTTATCACTCAAATATATTCCAAGGATTCATTTTCCTTTTTTTAATGCTCTTTTGCTTAACTAAAATTTTCAAGCACTGTAAAAAATGAGGCTGTGCTGTAACGTCCCACATGGAATAGCTTGCCATGATGTGACAGAATTTTTTATTCAATTAGACACATAGATGCTAATCTTTTATTCATAAGCTTAATCATGTACAAATACAAGCATGAACGCATTTGTACTTTGGTTCTTCCTTCAGGATCTCCTTATTTCATTTCTGGAAGGTTTTCTGTTTGTTTTAGTTTAATGACTGCTGGACACACCAAACTGCATCATATATTTACTGAGAATCTTTTGCCCAGAAGTGCTTTACCTTCAGAGGGAGTAATGAAAAGTGTGTGTATCTGTAGCAGGAACCCAGTAATTGTTTAACAGAGTAGCATAACCCTATATCATGCCATTGGAGAAGGAGGAAAAAATACTCTAAATTTCAGGGGGAATAAGAGAGAAGTATAATAAAATTGGGGCTGAGGAAATTATGCAAAATTTATTGCCTTCTCCTCAGTTAATAGTAATGTGAGCTCTCAAGAAATTTAGCTGTTGGGCCTTTCTGCACCCTATTTCCATCAGTGCAATATATTTAAAGACAAAGGTAAGCTTTTAGGATAGCTTGCTACTTAGCAAAGCCACACATGAGCATCCGTCCCTAACACACATGAGCAAGCCTGGAGCCTTACACTGTGCCCTTACGGACTTGCATGGCGTTGCTCCTGCCTGCCAGGGCACAAAAGCAAGGCGGTGCCTACAGCATTAGCTGCAGCTTGTACTTTGCACCGCTATATCAGTAAGAAAGGTTCTTTCTTCTCTACAGTTTTTTTTTAAATAGGGAA
>NW_009187191.1:924-12402 GCF_000690835.1 Fulmarus glacialis
GGTAGGAAAATGATTAGCTTTATATAAACGGGATGCTGAGCTAGCTGCTGAAGAAAATTAGTGCCAATGTGGGGATCAGGTGGTCCTGTGTATTACCGTTGTGATGGAACAAGCCAAGGAGATACTAGTGTCAGCTCCCACTGAGTTGGAGGGGTCACAGTTGCTTCGGCATAAGAGCATCATACCCCCAAAGAGCTTTCCATGCTGCCCCCCTGCTCTTCCTCCTTCCCTGGCCCCCTTGCCACATTGGCAGAGGACAAGGAGCTGGGCTGGATGGAGGAAGTGTTCTTTCCACAGCAGAGCTCCTCAGCCCTACTGTTGGCTTTCCAGGGACATGTGTACCTGGCAAAAATGAAAGCAGCGTCATGCGTGGAGGGGGAGGAATTGACCCTGGCCCTTTTGCAGCAGTGGGAGCAGACAAGTGAAATGCAAATTATAGACAGAGTTGGACTATAGGTAAAGGGTCTTTCTCTTCGAGGTTACAAGCTTGGATTTACAAGCTAAAGGGTTGAGATATTTGGCGGAAAGGATAGGGGCCCGTCAGACAGACAAAGCCTGTGTCCTTTCTGTTTTGTCTTCCTTTGCAGAGTTTTGGATTTGCTTGTAGCTGCCTTTGCCAGCAGTTTGCACCAAGCCAGCTAGGTTTGCACCGATGCGAACAAGCAGCAGTCACACAGGCTCAGCTCCCAGTGGTGCTAACCCTGCCGTGGGAGGTGGTGGTACCCTAAATCATACGAACAGGTTCTCCAAAGACCCCCTGAGCACGGTCTTCACTAAATTCAACCTTCCACATATTTATCAAACTTGCAAAAAAATTAAAAGCAAATACCTGAGGAAAAACTTCAAGGATGCTCCCAAGCTGTCTCCCAGGATGCTATAATAAATATATGAAAGGAGGCAAGGGTAGTCCTTAAAATAGTTTTCAGACATCAAAGAACTGGAATCGAGAAGGAGAACTCTGCAATGGTTGCCCACAAGTGCAGCATGCAGGTGATTGCCTCTGCTGAGCATCAGACCCTTGTTTCTCTAATTCACTGTGAGCTCCTATCTAAGTTGGGGGCTATACAAAGCTTTTACTAATTGGGCCTCCAGATTATGTGTTCTAATAAAGAGGTGTAGCTGTAAAAGTGAATGAGTCTCTAGGAGCATGTGGTTTGGTTTTTTGTGTACTTCAGTTATTTCAAGTATATTAACAGTACCATCTTACGTTAACTGGGTAATCCTGAAATACAACATTTGATGGGCAACAAGAATTAAATACAATTTAGGTACAATTGACTGAAGAGGGCTTATAAATGTGCGTGGATTACAGGAATCCCCATAATTAGTCCCACAGCATTCATTTAATGTTGGAATATTGAAGCACACAAATTATGAAGGTTAAAAGCAAAATTTCTTTCCAGCTGACATGGTGGCATTTCTGTAAAGCTATAATTTGAGTTAATATGGCATTCATTAATAATAATGAAGCTTTTAGTTTTCATAGTTCCTTTATTTATTTTCTTTGTATTTTTCACAGTAACATAACTGCTGTCAAGTTTCAGGTGTGTTCTACAGAAGTAATAAATTTATTATAAAAACAGACCAAGAGAGTCACCTCTGAAGTAAACTGTCAGCCACAATGAAGTGATCCATTTGATCACGCTCTTCAAAGACCCTTTTCATGCATTTTAAGATTAAGAAGAAAGGTTATACTTAAATAGTATACCCAGTCACTGGTTCTTAACTTTTTCTAACCTGCTTGTTGAAGGGGAAATTATCAATAGCCATCTCTCAAAACATACTTCACCAAATTCGAGTTCTAGGAAATGGAAATGTAATTTTAAAAGTTCTCATTCTCAGTCAGAGCAATTACGTGTTCGCTTCAGGATGTGTTTCGCTGTCAGTATCGCAGCTAGTTAAAAAGCGTATTTTTTTTTGCAGCTGACATCTTTACTTATTTGCCTTGTAAAATAAGCAACGGAAATATTTCACTTTTTCAGGGGAGCAAGCAGTTGCTGAACAACTACCCTGTCTACATCACTAGTAAACAGTGGGATGAGGCTGTAAATTCTTCCAAGAAAGATGGACGACGGCTCCTTCGCTATCTCATCAGATTTGTTTTCACAACCGATGAGCTTAAGTACTCATGCGGCCTTGGAAAAAGGAAAAGGTCAGTGCAGTCAGGAGAGACAGGTCCTGAAAGACGTCCTCTGGATCCAGTAAAAGTAACATGTCTCAGAGGTACTGCATCTTTTCGCTCAGTGTCCACCATATGTGATCTCATTTCACCACATTGGCTCTGGCTCAGTAGAAGCATTTGGCTGACAGTTGCAGAACTAGAAGGGATTTCACAGGCAGGCGACAAGCAGCCAGAAACCCTCCGCTTTTTTTTTTTATACATACATATATATGTATGTATGTATTATGTATGTGTTGGGGATTTTTTTAATGGCAAAAAACAGGGTTGCTTGTTTAAGAGAGGAGACAAATACAAGGGCACATGACACTGATATACTTGAAACAGCAAAGGAAAATCAGACAATCCTGATTACACTCTTTTGTAATAAACTAACAGGGCATTCTTTAACACTGATACACAGCAAAATTAACCAAAGGAATATTTATAGCCTAATGTGTAGTAAGCATATGGCGCTCAAGGCCACAGTGCATCATTGGAGTTAAAAGCTAACTGAGTTTCAGAATAGGTTTGAACATTTTGTAGGGTCAAGAACATCCACAGGTTAATTACATACAAAGTGTATACAAATGCGTTGTCAAGGGTTTAACTTCTTTTTTGGAGTACTGATGCAACATTGACTGAAAAAGTTAGGGCACAACTTTCCCCCATGTTTAGCCTGAAAAGGAGGAGGAGTTTTGCAAGCATTTCACAATGTCGGAGAGTGAGGATGTAGGACAATACAGAGAAAGGGTCCAGATTGAGAAGAATTATCTGTTGTGGCAGTTCATGCTTTGGCTTCCCAAAATTGTTCGAAAGGCCTGGTACTGGGCTTTATAATGAAACATACAAAGCAGGACTTTTTAAAGCCCAATTACAAACATGTTTGTAGTATCATTGCATCGGCATTTTTATGAATGCATATGCTTATAATTTCTTTAATTAACTCATAGTTAACTTTATAGTATTTTGTGAGCACATACATGAAATTTCGGTTGAACTGACTTCAAGAATGTTTTACTAACCAGTGCAGTGTAAAAAGCTCTATTTTGGTCAGTCAGTGATAAAAATATCTTTAGTAATCCAACTGGAGTCCAAAGTGGGTATATACGTCAGATGGAGCCTCTTCACATCTAGGGTAGAAGAATCCAACAAGGCCAAGTAGATAAGACTTGTAGCTGGGGTACATTGATGTAACCAGGTAATGAACTCGGATTTTACATACAGCCAAGTTAGGCAAAGAGGCTCTTTTTGTACTACAGAGGAACCTGTTAACCTGTTACATGATACTCTACCAGACCTTATACTCTATCAGAGCTTAATAGAAGGGCAAGTCCATTGCGCACCATGCTGCACGGAGGTCTGGAGCGAGATTCAGGGTCCCAGAAGTTCTCCTGGAAACTGAAGGCTGAATACAAGTGCATTAACCATTTACTAAATGACTTTAAATTTCACCTAATAATTTATGCACAAGCAGAGTGTTAATACCCTTTTCTTCCCCTTGCCTCCCACCGAGACTAACAGTAAATCCGCCTGTAGATGGACTTTTGCTTATGGCCACTTTCCTTTCTGAGGTCCTGGACATACAGAACGTGTGGAGTGCTTCTTGGGAGAAAGAGAAAGGCCAATTTCCTTGATTTTCAGAAGCATGAAGAGGAAGGCAAAACATTCAGTATCTAAGGACCAGTTAAGAAAGCAGAGTAGACAGCTCTCCCTTTGGGCTTTCATGTGTGGGTGGGAACATGACAACTTTCTCTGGTGCCAAGAGTTGGCCACTGGCTCCTGCCCATTTGCAAGCCAAGGTAACAAGTGTCTGACTAATTCTCAGTACGTCCAATTATGCCTTCCCACCATAGCAGGGAGCACAAACTGCTTCTCTCTCTGCACTTGGAGTAGTTTAAACATCTATAAACATTTTTAATATATTCCTACAACTGACTGATGTCTGGAACCAGCTTTAAAACAGCCTGGCATGCTTAAATTATAGCATTACTCCTTTACGTGGTAACCATTTCTCCGAGAAAAACACCAGTCTGTGGAGCCCCACGTGAGCATAACTAGGTAGGAATTACTGTTGCCTGTGTGGATTTCCAGGAAATGAATTTAAAACCGAGATAGCTATCACTTTTGCAGACACACTGCTGGAGGAGCTATGCAAAAATCACGTCCTAATTGTCCAAGAGATGAGATACCTTGCAGGCACGGGAACTCATGTAAAAGCACAGCATTCCCTGGTCTCGAGATGGGGCGACAGTAATGAAGTTACCTTACGCCACTTATTGTGCTGTTGGCTTGTCAACAGTAGAAAATAGAATTTAAAAATATCCTGGGACACACAATACCGCATGAGGGAATAACTAATGTTACAGAATAAATAAGAAGCTCAGTTTCTACATGAGGTACAGTGTATCCAATATATCTAATAAGGTGCCCTCACATTTAAAGCCGTATTTGCACGTTTCAAAGTCCAAATACACCTATTTGAGGTATGGCTAGCAGTTACAACTTCAGAATTGGTAAGGCACCTTCTGCAAGTTTAACATATTGCATGTCAAGGAATCTGAAAAAGAAATTATAAAAAATGTAATCATCACATATAAATAGCTGTATGTGGAAGCAGCAGCTACTTAAATAGCCAAATTACATGCAGTACAATTCATTTTCTCCTGCATTGAAAACGATTGCAAGGCTCCCCGAATTAGCCTTCTCATCTCATTTAGCTATTTCTAAGGCCAATTTAGTCTCTGAAAAACAGGTGTCAGATTCAGGAAGATGGAAAGAGCAGGACTTAAAGTGAAAGGTACTCCAAACAGAAAGGAGCACCAAACTGAAATAATGGTAGTGACATTTTCAAGCAGGTTGTGGGCTACTGCAGCCTGCAGATGTTGAAGCAGCCAGCAGAGGGAGATCATAAAGATCCACAAGAGTAATCACCTTAAGGTTTCAAATTAAATACATCCCGGTTCATGTTGATTTTCACATGTATTGCACACGCTGAATCACAACCGTCACTTCGAATTAGTTCTTTTTATTTCCACAAGAAGGGATTTTATCTCCAGGTCCCATGCATCACATAATTAGCTCAGGTATAACAACATACACTGCATGTGGAGAAACACACTTTACAGAAATAAAATAGCATTATCATGGCATCCCCCATAAGGCTTTACTTCCACTTAAGTAGAGCAGTAATGCCCCCTTTCTTATTTCCCATGAGCTTTTGACGCCTGGGTGATTACAGATGCTGCAAAGGCAAGTTGTTTTTTATCCTTGCATGTTTTCCTGCAGAGTTCATTAGGATGCATTGTACTTCCAACCCAGACTGGTGGATGCCATCCGAAGAGCAAATAAACAAGGTATTCAGCGACGCAGTAGGACATGCTCGTCAAGGGCGTGCGGTGGGGACTTTCCTTCACAACGGGAACTCGTATTACGAGGGGACTGACCATCCAGGGTCACAGGACGAAGTCTTCAATAGAGGTATGCAAGACGGATCTGGCGATTGATGGCAGTGAGAAGAACCTCATACAACAGTAGCAACCACTTAATTTAGGAGAGACTGTTTGTTAAACATACTTACCCTGATTTAAGAGTCCAAAGCATGTTTGAACACATACTGCATACATTTCAGCTTCTCCACCCTACTGTGTCCCAGTTAACAGAAAGAAATTCATTTCAAGACCTGCTCTATGGGACTTCTCAGTGCCTATTATTTGCAAATCCTTCATAGCACCCTCAAAGGGAAATTGCAGTTCATTTCATCTAGTTCTAGAGAAAAGGTCATTTAAAACTATAAAAATGTCAAAAGAAACAGCAGCTACTATCTCATCTGCCTATTGATAACAAGCCCAGGTCTGGACCCAGAACAGCTGGGAACTATTTGCTTTCCCTGAGTAGGAGATGTAAGAACAAGTCTGCACACTTACAACAAAAAAAGAAGTGGTCTCCCCTTTCCTAACGGAAAATAACATAATTATAAATGCTACCTTAAAATACTGCACAAGATGGAAAATTCAGGGACTTCCTTTAGCCAACTCTGCCAGGAAATTAAGCTTCCCAGGTAAAACAGCAGCGCTTGTCAACAGCAGAATCCCTTAAAGACCCAGAACAATAACAGGCGCTTCTAATAGATAAAAATTGCTTTGTATATCAGATAGACACTATATTTATCTAGATTTCTCGGGGATTAGAGTTGATCATGACAGTTTTCATTAAAACGAGATTGCTAAAAACAAATTGCTATTTCAGAAGACAGGTTTTGCTTTGTCTGTTCCTATTCTGCAGCCATATTATGTAGCTTTAGAGGCTTTAAATTGCCTTTTCTTGGTTTTGCTTTCATTTGTGTTTTATACCCATTCCTTGAAATAGATGAGGCAATGTGCTGGTCTTAACAGTCAGATGCTCAGTGTTGCATTCAGGGAGGAGTTGGGTAAGAAGAGCCTAGTTTAACCTTCTGTTGTAAGTAAACACGGGGTCCAGACTAACTAAGAGCTGTAAGGAAAGACCTGTGCTAGAGCAGCATTCACAACGGTGCACAACATTGGCAGCAGATACCAGCTTCAAAAAAAAATCAGTCCACTGAAAACCTTTAATTTTAAAGGCTTAGGAGTCCGTTGTCCCTCCAAATTGATGCACCCCAGAAATATGCAATGCCAAAGAAATTATACCCTTTCCTTTCCGCGCCAGGGTGTTTCCATCTCCTTACCCTTGTCCGGTCGCTCAGGCCAGTGCTGGCATCCTTCAGAGCCTGAACCAGCTCTCCTTGAGGCAACATTTCCCCACTGGCAGGTACAGGGAGCTGGTTTTGGAAAGAAAGTTCACTTCGCTTTTGACCATCCTTAGTGCTACCTCATCAGCGTTGACTCTCCTGAACGCGTATCTCATACTCCCCAGCTTTCTTAACTGCCTTGTGCAAGCCACGAGAGAAGCTACTAATTGCTCCTTTTCCCCTTCTCCTCTCCTTCCCGACCTTCTCCCCGAGTGCCGGGCAGGGCAGGAGGCACCCAGCCCCTTCCTAAAGATCAGGAAGGGCCCTCCGGGGTGGAGCGTTCCTCTAGCTCCGGCATGACCACGGATGGAGGACTGAGGCGTCTCTCAAAGGTCAGCTTGCCCACATGATAGTTTCTTCCCGCCATCTGCCTCCTCTTTGCCCACGGTTGTGACCGGTCTCTCAAAGCCGGCCCGCGGGGTGTCTCGGGACACAGGCTCCACCATGCACCGCCGTAGACGGGACCTCGCTCAACCAGGATATGCTTTAGGCCCTTAAATATCCAATACCTCTCGATTCATTTTATTTTTGGTGACTTTTAAAAGGGAGTTGAAAGGCACTCACTTGCCACAGAATAACTCATTTATTTTCTAAAAGTGAATGAGCAGTTTAGTCACACTGGACCTCGCCAGGCCAAGGGGTTTGGGACAGCATCCCTCACTACAGGCAGGAGGTGACTTTCTTTGAGCGGTCAACGGTGCATGGTGGCCTCTGGAGGAGAAACTCAGTGTATAGAAATGTCACGGTACAGATACCCTATAGTAGCTTTTCAGTGTTGAACTTACACTTTTTTTAAAAGAACTATAATAGAAGATGTTACATTGCTCAGATGGTGTAAGTCTTGCTGGTCTGTGTTTAATGTGGTGACACTTGCCAGAACTACTTGGTAAAACATGTCAGAATGTGTAAGTCAACATTATACTGTAAATTTGTCCACGGCGATATGTATCATGCTGTATTTTTGTAAACATCGTGATGTTTTCCTTTCAAATGTTTAATCATATGAGGTTAAAAACACAAACGCTTCATTTTTAACAGTCACAGAACAGAATTACTGGGCTGGACAGACCTCTCTCACTTAATAACGTAAAGATTTGCTGAAATAACTAGTAAGCCTAGCTTTATTTTTAGTGTAAAAAGTGTAGCCAGGGTCCTGGAACCACTCACAATCCTCTGCTCTCATATTGTGCAAAATAACCAAATGTATAGTTTCACCCTGGAAGCCACTTTGGCACTAGAAGTGGCTTCGCAGGTTTGGACCTTTCTTTACGAACAAAATTTTGGCCTCATTTGCTTGTGTGCACTGGCCAGTGATGTGAATAGTAGTCACAGACAGGCGTTAGCAGACACCAGCTCATCTTTTTTTGTTCATGTTTGGTTTTAAAATAACGGAGTACAACAACTTTTCTCAGTTGTCTGTCTTTGTTTTTAAATGCCATCATGGCCACTTGACTCTTGACCCACCAATTTCATTTTAAAAACCAAATTTTTCACAACAGCTTATTCTGATGAATTTGTTCATGAGGCATTATAAATTCATACACATTAAAGTGTCTAAATATCCGCAAGATGTTAGGTATAATAGTACGGGACCTGAAATAATAGATAGCACACAAGCCCTTGCAGAGCGAGAGATCCGTATTTAAGCAGTGTGCTTTGTAAGTCAGCACGTCCCCTCCCAGCTCTGGCTGTAGACAGCAGGCTTGCGACAGAAGGAAGCCGCTATCTATCATGTCACTCCAGAAAGTCCCAGGAGGATAGAGATTCTTGTCTTATCCTTCCATACTCTTTAATCTTACTGTCATTTATGTATCTGCCTTCTCTCAAACTTTGTGTAGCAGTACCGCACGCCCATCTGTGCCAACATGCCTTCGCTATATTTTCTATGACAAATATTTGTGGAGAAACTGTGATTAAAAAACCATTAATCCTGATATTTTTATTGTTATGGTGTAGTTAATTCTATGAATACTTTCTAATGATGATTGTACTGTGTAGAGTAAGTACAGGTTAGGGATAGACCTTTACCAGATATTGTACAAAAAAAAAGTGCATAGTGTAATATAGACTAGTAAGGTTTTTGTGACTATTTCTATAGGATGTGCAAATTGTTTTCTATGTGGCAACACACATTTCTTTTAAAGAATATAAAATCTTAGAGAGTTTTTTAAACAGTCAATATTTTTTAATTATAAAGACATTTGTTACCTACAGGTTACTATTTCAGGTGTTAATTCTAATTTGAATATTGGTTTTATTACTACATACCTCCAGTTCCATTTGTTCTGTTGCATAAAAATGCACAATAAAAGTTAGTCTCTGGTTAACCTGTCTCTCTCTTTCTCTATAGGTGGTGTGGTGTCGGTGTGACAGCTGTCACAACTGGTTCTCACTATAAATATATATTAAAAGTTTCAGACTTAGATTTATATCAAAGGCTAGAGGGTTGTCTTTTGCATTAAGTGCTTGTTTGGTATGAAGCACCAGCAGGCACAGTGAAAGATTATGAAGAATTCAAGTATGATTATAATATAAATCATTTTCACCTCAAAATATAACCACATATATTTATGCGCTGGTTAGATAGAAAGACAGCTCAGAGAAAGTACCCATCTGCAATCTTAAGACCTGGATTTTCAAGCAGTGAAGTTTAAATCCCATTTTAATTCAAAATTCAGTGATGGCTGAATGTCTCCTGTTCTCTTAAACGCTTTAGAAAATCCCAACTCCAAATAATTTGTAGAGGAATTACAGTGACAAACATTCACCACGGCAAACCCCTTCTGCTGGGCTGTGAAGCAAGACGGGCCTGACCGCAGGCTGGTGTCGTCCATTAGAAACGGTCACCAAATATTTCCATTACAAAACAAGGCCTTTGGGTGCCTGTAATGCTGCAAAACTAAGAGGTTGGGCCGGTATTTTCTAGATCAGGGGCTTCAGCCTACTGTATTTTTTGTGAAAACCTCATTAGTGAAAACCCTTATTAGCGAAACCCTCACCAAAATAATTTCCGGTGATTCTGAGAAACACAGGTAAAAAAACTGCGTTAATCTTTCTGAAAAATATTATAATTAACTTCTCTGTGGAAAGCTCTGACTTCCCAGACTTTTGGGCAACGACCTGAAGCGTCAGAGGTAGGCCCAGAGGCAGGAGTGAAGGGGGACGAGCCGCCGGGAAAGCACAGCCAGGAAACGGGCAGGGAAGGAAAGCACGTAGGCAAGGAACCAGAAGCAGCAATTGGGTTTTTGAAGCTTGGAAAGATCCCCGGAGAGATTAAGTCTAACAGCGGAGTCCATAAGAAGCTCATAAGCCTGAGAGGTAGCGACTGGGGCTGGACAGGCAGAGAGAAGGGGTAAGGAAGAGGTCCCTGGGATGGGGGAGGACCAGGCCTGGGAAATAACTGAAGGGGAACAGGCAGCACAGCTCAGGGGGTGTAATTCAGTAATGTCGCATTTGGTCCCTCTTCCACTGAATACGTGTTAAACGTACTGGCAAGGCAATGCTCTGCCACAGTGCTCCTGCTCTGCCACAGTGCTGGTCCGTTCAGAAGCAGGGCCCACCGCTGCTGGCAGTTACGCCTTTGCTCAAGTACTAAGATGTCCCTGAAGAGGACTTTTAAGGTGAAATTCAGCCATTGAATCTCATGCATATGAAGGAATTTAGTTTTTACCTCATTTACTTAGAGCAAGCTCATGTGCAAGCTCACATTATAGAAGCCTTTGTAATCTTATTTCAATAAGACTACTCAAGTTGCAAAATCTAGCCCCAACAGTTCAGCTGCGCAGGAATTGCTGTTTTCTCTGCCACCTTCCCTCTGCTGAGGCACTCTGTGACCGAAGCCGGTAGAAGGAGGAGTGTCAGAATAGGAAGTGCTTCCATCACGGTGAGGAGACCGAAACGTCAGAGTCCCAGGGAACACAGCATGAGGTGGCATGTTTCAACCTTCAGCCCGCTGTTCCCAGAACTGGGACAGTTCTACCTCTTCTTTCATAGGGGTTTTGTGAAGATTAGTGCTACTGAAAAACCAGAGCTATAGTGCTAAGCACAAAAGAAAAGCCCTTGAAGATGGTAACAAGCCTGCCTGCAGAGTAGTTTGAGTGCATGTAGTACATAAAACAGGCCACAGATCAAGTGATGAGGTTGAAACAAAATGCCAAATCACTGCTGAAGGATTAGCATCCTCCTGCAGGAGAGTGGCGTGCTGGGCAACAGCAGCATTGTAGAGTAGACATAAGGTCTCCCAGGCAGAAGGAGACTGAGTTACATTTGCACAGCAGCATTAATTTTGCTCTCTCCTAACATCTGAGTCCTTAAGATACTGCCTTCGCAATGTTCTCTTCTCACACCTTTGCGATCAACTAGCTCACACAACACGGACAGTGATACAAGATGAGTACTGACTTGCAAAGTTTAGCTTTGATTTGTAAACGTGCACCTAGATGATATCTCAAAATGAACAGGGAAGAAAGAACTCATCTTTCCTTCCATGGCACACACTTATGCTCATCTGCACCATGGGTGACTACAAATGGTCCCCAGGTGCTTCAGCAGG